>NC_057730.1:3532681-3562450 GCF_004010195.1 Chiloscyllium plagiosum
GGAGACTAGGACCTGTGGACACAGCCTTAGAATTAGAGGGGGTAAATTCAGAACAGAAATGCGGAGACATTTCTTCAGCCAGAGAGTGGTGGGCCTGTGGAATTCATTGCTGCAGAGTGCAGTGGAGGCTGGGACGCTAAATGTCTTCAAGGTAGAGATTGATAAATTCTTGATGTCACAAGGAATTAAGGGCTGAGGGGAGAATGCGGGTAAGTGGAGTTGAAATGCCCATCAGCCATGATTGAATGGCGGAGTGGACTCGATGGGCTGAATGGCCTTACGTCCGCTCCTATGTCTTATGGTCTTATAATTGAAACCATTTGCGAATATCTAGTATTTTCTGATGTTCTTCTCAGCAACTATAAATCGCTAGTAAAAGCTTAAAATTCCTGAACCAGAATTGAAAATGATCTAGCCTTTGCATAGCTATACTATAGTAAGATGGAGGTTAATTTAGATAAATGTGAGATATTGTATTTTGGTAAGGCAAATAAAGGCAGGAGTTGTGCCAAACAAAGAGATCTTGTGGTGGGGGTCAAGCTCATTTTTCCTTGAAAGTACAGTCGCAGGTAGACAGGGTAATGAAGAAGACATTGGTACACTAGCCTTTATTGATCAGTGCATTGAGTATAGAAGTTAAGGTGTCATGTTGTGGCTATATAGGACATTGGTTAGGCCACTTTTGGAATACTCCATTCAATTCTGGTTTCCATGCTATGGGAAAGATGTTGTTAAACTTGGAAGGATTTCAAAAAGAGTTACAAGGATGTTATAGGGGTTGGGGGGTTTGAGCTAAATGGGAGAGGCTGAATAGGCTGGGGCTATTTTCCCTGAAGCCTCAGAGGCTGAAGGGTGACCTTATAGAAGTTTCTAAATTCATGAAGCGCATGGTCAGGGTGAATAGCCTGTCTTTTTCCCAGGGTAGGGAAGTCCAAAGCTAGAAGGTACAGGTTTAAGGTGAGAGGGGTAAGATTTAAAAGGGACCTAAGGGACAACATTTTTATGCAAAGGGTAGTGCTTGTATGGAATGAGCTACCAGGGGAGGTGATGGAGGCTAGTATAATTACAACATTTAAAAGGCATCTGGATGGGTACACGAAAAGGACGGGTTTAGAGGGATATGGGCCAAATGCTGGCAAATGGGAATAGATTCATTTAGGATATCTGGCTGGCATGGATGAGTTGGAATGAAAGGTCTGTTTTAGTGCTGTAGAACTCTGATTTAAGACTGTATGCCTAATCTGGACAATAGTGCCTGGTCAGTGAGATTAAATGGCCTATTGCTGTGATGAACTCTATATAACACTTGGGGGTGACCACGTTATCACGATTTTATTGTACTTTATGCCATGAGATGAAACCTGAAGTGAAAGAATGGGTACTGCTGCTGTTTATAGTGTATAGTCTCTGTGTAGGGGAGATGGTGGTGTGTGGTAGTATCGCTACACTAGTAATCCAGAGTACAGGACTAACATTCTGGGAACGTGGATTCAAATCCCACCATGTTAGATGGTGAAATTTTCATTCAAGACAATGTTAACCTAATGGATACTATATAGCAACTGTCAATTATTATAAATATCCATCTGGTTCACTCACATCCTTCAGGGAAGGAAATCTGCTGACCCACAAGTGACTCCAGACCCACAGCAACGTGGTTGAGTCATTACAGGCCTCTGGGTAATTAGGGATGTGTGGTCACTCACCAGTGAAGCCCAAATCCCACTGAGAAATCAGTTACTAATGGGGAGCTCAGACGTGGCCAGTTCTGTTTCACTTGGGGTCAAACTGTTACTGTTAATTAAGTGCACTGCCACACACTTGGGATTCACTGTAAGGATTGGTGATTCAGTGAAAAATGAAACCACTAAGCACTGCTGATCCTCATCTTGTACCTGAATATTTTGAAAAATGTTGAGCATGAGTCAAAGCTGAATATTATTGAATGTTTTGCATTCACCATCCATGCGAGATGCAAGCTGGCTATGTTATTAAATGAGCCAGTTTGTAAATGGGTGAAACTGACTGTGAAGCGTAGGCAGATTGTTTCAACTTAAATAGTCACAGGGGACCTGAAATCACACTTTTAAGGCTTGTCGCTGCAGTGCTAGGTTAGATGTTCAAAGCTGGATCTCTTCCCAGAAATTAATGGACGTCTTAAACAAGTTGCTGATTGATCGACCGAATTCGTTCAAATTAGTTAGATCTGTGTCTGGCTCAGGCAGACAGGACCTCATAGCAGAGGTAGGCATTAAGTAACATGAATCAGAACCAGAGTGGTGTCTGGGGCTAGTTTACATTGCTTTAAGCAGAATTATCAAGATTTTATCTTCTATTGCCCGGAACTGTTGTCTGTTTTCTAGGATATCGCAGGAGGTGCTGAAGTGTATACAATATCCAGCCAGGCTGGGTGGGTCTGTCATTGTTTTTTAATGTTCGTTTATGAAAATTTCATGACCAATATAGGCAAAGAGATCACTACTGAGATAAGGAGTGATAATCCTAAATCATAGCGATCAAAGGCTACAACAATTCCTTGTTCAAATATTCTGTTGTGACATCTTGGCATGCCACATACGAGGAACACCCAGATCAAAAGACTAGAGAAGTTGATCTTAAGCCATCAGTATGGATCTTACAGAGACCCTTTTGATGTCACAATGCTGGGAATACTGCAAACAAGATGACAAGCTTAGAAAATTCCTTATGCAAGCTACCAACTTCAAAACTGGTTACCTTCACCACACCCAAAGCAATAAAACTTTAACAATTCAATGGTCCTATCCCTTATATGTTCCAGGAATTTAATGCAGTTCTTTGGCAAAGCAGGTTCATGGGCTGAATGGCCACAGCAGCAAGGTAGGTCTTCCATCCGGCATAAGTCAATCAGAGGGCCAAGGATATGAAACATATTTCCCTACCCAGCAAGTTAGGCTATAGTTATCTCCTGTGCAGTCAGTGAGGGCACCTGCAGTTTCTGCATATGAACCTATGTAAATTAATAGACCTTTTGCTCACTCTGTCTTCCAGGATCTTCACTGGTTCTGCAATTTCACCAAATACATTTTTAATTTAGCATCTCTCTAAAATGTGCTTGCCCCCCTTCATCTCCTGAGAGGCAACATGCCTCTCTGAGGGCCCCATTCAATAGGACCCTGCAAATACAAGATGGCTGATTTGAAATCACTGCCTATCACTTTCTATCCATTACTTTTGAGAGGAAAAAATAATAGGAAGATATATAGGCAACATAAGATGCTATTAAAATGAATAGAGATTGGGGATGACAAAACCTTTATTAGTGGGAAGATTAATTCATAAAGCTTTAGGAAAAAAAACAACATATGGGATCCTTTGTTTTATAACTAAACACAAAAGGAAATGAACACAAAACAGGTGATGCTAACCAGTTACAGCGAGACTATGCTCTTAACATTGTACACAATTCTGGGAAACATATTTTAAAACAGAAATCAAGGCATTGAGAAAGAAGCTCATGTGAATCATTAACTGGATTCCAGGGAATGAGAGACTTACTGATGGAGGGGAAGCCAAAAAAACTCAAACTCTTCATTAGAAACAGAAAGGTTAAAAGGAAAATTGTAAAAGGTATTTAAGATTACTATTTCATTATCGATATGCTTGTAATATAAGGCATGCATTTAAGACCTTTGTAAAATAATTTAAGAGAAATATTTTTTCAGTACTTGCAACAATGGTTGTTAGGCCATGATCCATCAGAAACCAATGGAAAACAAAAGATTTTAATCAGGCATTCAATCATTTACATTTTCAAGCATTGACTTTGAGCTTTTCTTGAGGGCTACTTTCTGCCTTCTGCAGCCTACTTTTTCATTCCCAGGTTATGACCAGGTGAGAAGGGGTGAACCAGCTCTCTCCTTTTCAACTTCCTCAGTCTGCAACCCTTTAAAACTGAGATGAGGAGGAATTTCTTCTGTCAGAGGGTGGTGAACATGCGGAACTCATTGTCGCAGAGGGCTGTGGTTGCCAAGTCAATGAGTGTTATTAAGACAGAAATAGATAGATTCTTGATGAGTAAGGAGATCACGGGTTACGGGGAGAAGGCAGGAGAATGAGGTTGAGAAACACACTAGTCATGATTGAATGGCAAATGGGTTGAATGGCCTAATTCTGCTTCTATATGTAATGGTTTTACGATCTTATGATTACAACAAAGGTTTAAGTTATTGTTAACTTATGACTGCAACTCTTTTCAATCAAAATGTCATTAAATACTTTTGCTGTAAATAATAAGGAGCTAATCCTAAAGTTTATTGGAATTAAAGAAAGATTATTACTAGCTAACCATGGTAAAAATGAAGGAGATGTGTTGTCAATTATATAGTCGTCATGTTGTCATTTAGGCTCTAACAGACATGCACATGGGTACAAAGTTAAAAGGAGGTAATGTCCGGTTCCAATGAAGATATAATGATGCACTTAGTTCTTTGAGGCATAAGGTCTCAACTTGAGACTACAGTTGTTTCTTAGATATCATCAGCAGCTTAGATGTTGCAGCTGTCTTTTAAGTTCTTGATTCTCTGATACTTCTTACCAGTCAATGCCATCAAACCGGGCATCTTTCTTCCTGACGGAGAGAGCTAGAGAACCTTCTCAGCCAGTGTTTGTTGCTTTATTCTTAATTCCAACTGTTCTGTCAAAAAGAATTCCTTGAAATAGCAGCTGTTTGTACATTCTGTGTCTGCTCTCGTTATGGTTTCCAGGCTAGGCAATTGTAAGCAATGTTTTATCCCCAACATATGAAGATTCTCATACTGGTGTAAATCAAATAGGTGATGAGGACACTTTCATGCTGCCAATGGGGTCTGAGTGTTTGATTTCATTTCCCTGAAGAAAATGTTAATTTCAGCTTAGGCTGTCTTTATCTAATGTGCATTGATTTCATCAAACATGCCGATCTTATGTGGGTCAGATGATCTCTGTTGCTATTTTAAGTCATTGCTTTGGCCCCTTCTTAAAAACCATTTCAGTTATAAAATCAGCCAATGCAATTCAAAGATCAATACTGTAGTCTATTTTAGATCACTATGCCGCAACCTTATTTATTAAGTGATGTAAGTTACATCGTAACAAATCCTTCTGTATTTGAATGGATGTGTGGGCATGTGGACTCATTAATATTATTTCCACATGTGACAGAGAAGAAAGGAAAAATCTCAATGCAATTAAAACTACTGACATAATTGCTCAGGGGACTACAATCAAGATATTAACTGATTATATTGCTTAGCCAACCCTTTGTTAAGTGTAAGCTTTGTATTTATTGGTGACATTCTGATGAACTGACATGATTCTTTATCCAGGCTGAGATTCATTACTATAATCTAATTGAACAATCAGACTTCAGATTTAAATAATATTCTTCACATTACTGTTCAGACTTCGGGCCATTCTTTTTCAGTCTCAATGTCGTTCCTTTAATTTCTTATCATCCTCACATTGGTTTTTGTTAAAATGAAATTTGTTGAGGGTAAGGCCCCACACTTAGACTCCACAAGTTGCCACTGACTGATGCTATCAGGTTTGGCTTCACTGGCAAGTGATTGCATGGAAATTGGATCCTCCAAGGGAGTTCCTTCAAAGTAGAAGTCAATAGTTTAACTTAACTGAAGCAGGCAAATACAAAATGCTTTCGTTTTCAAATAAACACAGATTCAAGCTCAATTTTCTGTACAATGTGTGTAAAAGATTGAGTGTAAAGTCTTAAGTTGGCAATTTCATTTTGTATTCAGGACCATTTCAAGCACATTTAGATTTATAAAGCCTGGTTTACATCATTTTAAAATGTAATAGAAAGTGGACGAAATGTAATTAGCTCCTGTTTGAGAGGATTTTTCTGAAGATTTAGTATTGGCAATTGACAAATATGACAATATATAGAACATAGAACATAACAGCACAGTACAGGCCCTTCTGCCCTCGATGTTGTGCCGACCTGTGGACCCAATCTGAAGCCCATCTATCCCACACTATTCCATTTTCATCCATATGCCTATCCAATGACCATTTAAATGCCCTTAAAGTTGGCGAGTCTACTACTGTTGCAGGCAGGGCGTTCCACGCCCCTACTACTCTCTGAGTAAAGAAACTATCTCAGACATCTGTCCTATATCTGTCACCTCTCAATTTAAAGCTATGACCCCTAGTGCTAGATATCACCATCCGAGGAAAAAGGCTCTCACTGTCCACCCTATCTAATCCTCTGATTATCTGATATGTCTCAATTAAGTCATCTCTCAACCTTCTTCTCTCTAATGAAAACAGCCTCAAGTCCCTCAACCTTTCCTCATAAGACCTTCCCTCATACCAGGCAACGTCTTAGTAAATCTCCTCTGAACTCTTTCTGAAGCTTCCACATCCTTCGTATAATGTGGTGACCAGAACTATACATTCGAAATATTGACAAAAAGGGATAAACCTTGGGGATTACAAGAATCACAGGCTATGCCTTCTTTTTTGAGTTTGGACTTAATAAAAAGAAGCCTCCCGTTGTATGAGGAATGAATTGAAAATCAAGTTTACATCAAATATGCTGCTGATGCTAAGTGAAGGTGTGATGACAAGAGTTCATTTTCTCTGTTACTGGCAACCTTCAAGACCCCAGCCTCTAATCAGAGTGACAGAATCAAATTCTCAAGATGCTATTGTATACAGACAAACACCAAATTATATCAATTTCCTACTATCATCAAACAGTCACAAACTGTTACTTGGTCCTTTTATTGCCATCATTGGCTGAGAGCAGACACATAAATCCTGACAGAACTGACTTCCATTTTGTGAACAGATTGTGAAGTTGGTATGATCATGGAGTGCACGTGCATGTGCATTTATCTTTTATGTTTCACGATAGTTATCTCAGCAGGAATCTTATAAAACCGGATCTGGCTAGTGGCTGTTGCTGCCTCAAAGGCTAACATTGCCTGGAATATTCTCTTAATTTCCAGCTATACATTCGGTAAAAATCAGTGTAGGCACAGATGAAACATCAAAAATGGAACTTCTGAGAATCTTTCTCTTGGCAACCTTGGCTCAGTGATGATTGTGGGAGGCTGTGAGTTCAGATCTCACTCCAGAGGCTTGAAGATTTAGCTATAATGTCAATGTATTACCAAAGGAGTGCTGCATTACTGAAGATGCTGATAAGATTTGAAACCATTTCCTGTATGCCCTCTTCAGATTGTCAGAAAACTCTCACAGAAGAGGCAGTGTTGCAGTGTTGATATCAATGGGTTAGTCATCTAGAGACTAGGTCTAATGCTCTGAGAACATGGGTTCAAATCCCATTATGGCAGGAGGTGAAATTTGATTTCAATAAAACAAAAGCCCATCTGGTTCACTAATACCCATTAGGGAAGAAAATCGGGCATCCTTACTTGGTCTGAGCTGCATGTAACTCCAGACCTCTTGCCCTTCACAATAGCTTGAGGTAGCCATTCAGCTTGAGAGGAAATAAGTGATGGGTCAGCCAGCAATGCTACAAGCTATGTAATATGGTGGGTCAGTGGTTAGCACTACTTCTTCATAGCACCAAGGACACAGGTTCAATCCTAGCGTTGGGTGACTGACTGTGTGGAGTTTGCACATTATCCTTTTATCTGCATCGGTCTTCTCCATTTGCTCTGTTTTCCTCCCGCAGTTCAAATATGTGCAAGTTATGTGGATTGGCCACGCTAAATTTCCCACAGTGTCCAGGGATGTGCAGACTAGGTGGATTAGCCATAGGAAATGCAGGACTACAGGGATAAGGGTGAGATGGACTTCGGAGGGTCTGTGTGGACTCGATGGGCTGAACGGCCTGCATCCACACTGTAGGGTATCTATGATTAAGTTTTAAAAGGCAACTTTTCTGGTCAATACAAATGTTCCAACCAACACCAAAGCAATCTTTAAAAAAAAAGGTCCATTGATTTTCCTCATCTATTAAACTTTTGTTTCTCCTGTTCTGTTTTCACAATATTGGAGATACAAATAGATGAAGATGTTTAACGGACTGCCAAATTTCTGTCAACTTCTACATTATCACACAAACTCAAATTGACCCCCATTGTGTGAAACGTAACTGTCCAATTCGATACAATCTGTGTTGCACGACACTTCAGATCATGAACATAATTTGACATGTTCTCCGTATTTTAAATCATGCAGCCAAAGTCCAGTCTTGGCTGCATAATGTGTATTTGCTAATGTTTGAATCAAAACTGTAAAAATGAGGCTAGAAAACCAAGTAGGAAAAGGGAAGGGTGTGGAATTCTGAAAGAATTTCAGGCACGATTTTGCCATGAACTTGTGTGACCTTATATACATTTGCATCTTACTGTAGAGACATTCATTTCTCATGCGAGAAAAATCAACATTTTTCTTTTAAATTTTAATGTTAATTGAGAATGCAGTGTAGTACCTCACAAGAATTTGTGTTTTGTGAAGACTTCATGGAAAAATGAAAATGTTACTGGCATTGTAATTTAAGTATTAGTTAAATGAGGTTAGTGTAGGGTAATGGAAAGTTAATCAACTCAATATGTATTTCACTGAATTCCACATTAAGTAATATTCAATTTCACATAATTTACCAGCATTAGAAGGACTGAAATATTAAACTATCCAAACCATTCTGTTAATAAAAGGTGCCTTCCTCTGCATTTTTCACAAAGTCAGTACTGGAGGGGATCCAGTCTTCGCCCATGTTCATAATATCAGATTCTCTTTCTTAATGAAATTCAGCTGCTGTGCTGATACAGATGAATCACAGCCAAGATTATGTTAGATCAAAATCAAGAAATGCTATCTCTGTAATACCATTTAAGCTTCCAGCACTGAGTCTGTACCGAGCAGAGTAATCTGTTAAAGCTGGACTGGGAATCATGACCTGCAGTGGAATTCTAAAATAAATAATCATTCTAAGTTGCTTTGAGTAGCAACCAATAGGTTCACCAGTGAGAGAAAGCAATGAGGGTGTCATTCCCATTTCTGTACTCAGTAAGCCCTGACTTTCAGTTCTCCAACCGAAGTGCTTTCAAGGTTGTCTAACTTTTGAATCCTGGGTAATTTCAGATCTCGTACTGGTGATCTCCCTCATGGCTCCCCAAACCTATTCAAACTTTCAATCCAGATGGCACTTTGGAAATGTGTGAGCCATTGTCTGGAAGTTATTTTTAGCTGCAGTACCCATTGGGTCTCACTCCATTCTTCAAAGGCAGTGAAGCATAACATTAAATGATGTCTTGTGTTTAATATTTTCTTCAAATTAGAGACATAGAAACTAGTAGCAGGGGTAGGCCAATCAGCCCTTTGAACCTGCTCCGTCATTCAATATAATCATGGCCAAACATTCAACCTGTTCTTGCTTTCTCCCCATACCCTTTTTATTCCTTTAATCCTAAGAACTATTTCTAACTCCTTCTTGACACCATGCAATGTTTTCACCTCAAGCACCATTCCGATGTCCTTAGGTAAGGTATGACTTGTCTGGTTAACACACAATGCATCTCAACACTGTATCTCAGTACATGTGACAATAATAAATCAAATCAAATCTCTGAGTGAAGAAATTTCCCCTCAACTTAGTCCTAAATGGTTTACCCTGCATCCTTAGACCCATTCTGGACTTCCTGGTCATTGGGAACATCATCATGGAATCCCTACAGTTTGGAAGCAGGTCATTCAGCCCACACCAACCCTCCAAAGAGCATCCCACCCAAATCTACCCCCTACCCATTCCCTGTAACTCTGCATTTCATCTGGCTAATCCATCTAGCCTTCACATCCCTGGACACTATGGGCAATTTACTAATCCACCCAGTCTGCACATCTTTAGACTGTGGAAGGAAACAAGAGCACCACACAGACATGGGGAGAATATTCAAACTCCACACAGTCACCCAAAGCTGGAATCAAATCTGCTGTGACTCAGCAGTGCTAACCACTGAGCCACCATGCCACCCCATCTTTCTTGCGTTTACCCTGTCTAGATCTGTTAGAATTTTATAGGTTTCTGTGCAATCCCTCTCATTCTTCTGAATTGCAATGAATATAATCTTAACCAATGCAACTTCTCTTCATACATGAGTCCCACTATTAGTGATGTCCAGTTTGGATTTAACCAAGGCCATTCAGCTCCTCATTACAGCCTCGGTTCGAACATGGACAAAAGAGCTGAATTCCAGAGGTGAGATGACATCAAAGCTGCATTTGACCAAGAGCAACATAAAGAAGCCTGAGCAAGACTAATACTAAAGTGGTTCAGAGAGCTGGACAATGTCCAGGTTTGGGCTGAGAAGTGGCAAGTAACATTCGCACCACACAATTACCAGGCAATGAGCATCTGCAACAAGGGCAAATTTAATCACTGCCCTTGACATTCAATGGTGTTACCATCACTGTATCCCCCACTGTCAACATCCTGGAGGTTACCATTGACCAGAAACTGAACTAGATTAGCTATACCAATATATTGGCTACCAGAGCAGGTCAGAGGCTAGGAATCCTACAGTGAGTAATACACCTTCTGATTCCCCAAAACCTGTCCGCCATCTACAAAGCACAAAGTCAGGAGTGTGATGAAATACTCCCCACTTGTCTGGATGGGTGCAGCTCCAACAACACTCAAACAGCTTGACACACCCAGGACAATATAGCCCACTTGACTTTCATCACTTACATAAATTGTAAGTTCCCTCCAGATCACACATTATCCTGACTTGGAAACATTTCACCATTCCTTTAGTGTCACCATGTCAAAATGATTCTTTGGTTCTGAAATCCTGGAACTCCCTCCCTAATAGCATTGAGACTGTACCTACGTCAAATGGACTGCAATAGTTCAAGAAGGCAGCTCATCACCACTTTCCTGAAGGCAACTAGGGTTGAGCACAAAATGCTGGCCCACCCAGTAAATCCCACATCTCAAGAATGAATGATAAAATATATACAGAATTTTCATGTGGTCACATTTGGCGTATCGTGTCTAATTCTGGTCTGTATGGCTGACTGAAACATTGATGAAAATTGAAGGAAAATTACGAGAATATTAACTTGAATTAAGGGAGTGTAAGTGTATAAGGTAAGATGGAGTCAGCTGGGGCCAAAATCTAAGACAGTACTAAATAAATCAAGAACATATGGGAAGTGTACATAGAGTGCGGTGGGAATGTGAAATTAATTGCTGAAGTAGAAGTGGTGCGGTCTAGGAGAGGCTTAATACAGTCATGCTTGAGAGGAAATAAAGGGATATGAGAACAGAGTGGGAAGAGGTAATTATAATGGGTGGAGACATGAACCAATTGGGCTCAATGACCTGTTTCTGTTTCACAGAATTTATGTAATTCTACAGAGAGTCATTGAGGGAAGGGAACATCCCAGTCTAGCACACACATAACTCATATCCCATGTTGTACGGCCAACTCCTTAGCAGAACTGGCAATAAGTGCTACTTTGTCATTGTCACCTCCTGTAAATAAAGTAATTACAAAACACATGGTGCAGCAAAGTGCCCTGAATCAAAGTGACACAATACATTGAACATTCAAATGCACAAATATTGTTTTGTGTATCGTATGGGAGTATGGGAGCAGACCATGTGGCCAATTGAGTCCATGCTGACCCTCCAAAGAGTATCCCACCCAGAGCCACTTCCCTACTGTTTCCCTGTAACCCTGCATTTCCCATGGCTAATCCACCAAGCCTGCAATCCCTGGATACCATGGGCAATTTAGCATGGTCAATTCACCTAACCTGAACATATTTGGGCTGTGGCAGGAATCCAAAGAAAATCTACACAGAACTGAGGAGAATGTGCAAACTCCACATAGACAGTCACCCGAGGCTATGAATCGAGCCCAGGTCCCTTACACGGTGAGGCAGCAGTGCTAACCACTGAGCCACCATGCCGCCCCTTATGCATATGATTAAGATATTTTGAATTCTGCTGAATGCAGCCAGTTATCTAAAAAGCAGTAATTAGCATGTCTCAGTTCAGTCACAGCACTCTGGATTGTCTGAGTCAGGAGGTTGTGGCTGCACTGTCGGAGGTGCTTTCTTTCACACGACACGTTAAACCAGTACCTGTCTGCTCTTTGGCATATGAAGAAAAACAGGGGAGTTCTGCTTAACTTATATTTAACAATTAATCCCTAAATATAGATGATATGATCATTTATTTCATTTACTATTTATTGAATCTCACCGTGTACAATTTGATTCCACTGATTAAAGCAGCTATGCAATTTTGTGAAGTCTACTCAAGGGAACACAGGACAAGTTATCAATGCTGTAGAAGTGTAGCCTGTTAGTTACCTCCACTGCTTCTTAATAAGGCTTCATACTGACAGCCTTTATGTTAAAATTAAAAATCATTCTGTCAATTAAAAAATAAACAAACAAAAAGTCACCCATTAAATTAATTCTCTCAAAGAAAATAGCATAATTCTGAAAGAAAAATGTTATCCAACAGTTCTTATTGCAAAGGCTAGACACTAACAATAAACTAAAACCTCTTAGTAAAGGCAACGAGAGAGTGAGAAGATAGAAGACTTGATTTTGACCTGCAGAAGGCAGAAGGACAAACAAAATGAATGGATTACATTGAACAAAGCTTCCAAAAAGATGACATTCAACATCTTCTAACAAACAGAAGGCCAAATTAGTGGACAAATGGAGAAGTAATATTCCTGGGCAAATTTTACAGTTGTCTTACATATATAGCTGCAGGCCTGTACACCATTTTTACAATTTTGGATAGACCTAATTAAGATCCAACTCGTATAATAACATCTACTGCAGAGAGTAATCATTTTGTGGAACTCTTTGGATGTTTCTGAGAATGTGTACTTTTTAAATGCCACTCTCTCTCTCTCCTTCATTTCCTACATTCCCACAGTGATTACACTTCAAAAGCACTTCATTGGCTCTTATGCACTTTGAGACATCTGCTACCATGAAATACATCTTTCATGTAGAAATCTTTTTTTGCTTATTTCTTTATGGGGTTTCATAATCCAAGGCACAAACAATTGGAAACAAAACTCAGACTTTTGCCCTCTCTGCTCTGAAATTAGTATTAAGTACCATCTACTGGTTAAACAGAATCCAGTCATGCATTCACTTTTCAGAGATTTCTTTCTGGTTCACACACCGCAAACTTCACCAATACTGATTACTAGCTCCTCATTTTACACTAGGCGAAAGTGAGGACTGCAGATGCTGGAGATCAGAGCTTAAAAATGTGTTGCTGGAAAAGCGCAGACTTGGGGGAGGGGCATTGGGAATGCGATAGGTGGAAGGAGGTTAAGGTGAGGGTGATAGGCCGGAGAGGGGGTGGGGGCGGAGAGGTCGGAAAGAAGATTGCAGGTCAAGAGGGCAGTGCTGAGTCTGAGGGTTGGGACTGAGAAAAGGTGGGGAGGTGGGGAAATGAGAAAGCTGGAGAAATTTGCAGATTTCTTGTTGTCTCTCAGCATCTCTTTGTACTTAAACAATCCTGCTCAGATTTATAGCCATCCTGACTTCAGCTTTTCCATGTTATCTGAGTATTTCTATTGTCTCAATCAACGATTAGACTTTGGTCAACCTCCTTCTATCCTCCCCTACCCATCTCCTTCATCTTCCTCAGGAAAAAAAAATCCCAACTATTTTGTGGTTCCACTCTCAAACTTTGTACCGTCTCACCTTAGTCGTTCCATTCATCAATGTCTCTCATCTCCACCTTCCCTTTGCTTGTCCGCAGTGAAATCTTTATTACTCCTTATCATGGTTCTCCCTCCTGGTGAGGCCTCCATTTTGTCTCCCTCAAGTCCAGTGGAGACACCGTTGGACATATTCACACACACAGCTGGCTTAATCCTCAGTCTGGCTGGAACCCAACTCACCAATACTGATTACTAGCTCCCCGTTTTAGACACCCAGTACTTCCCACTATCCTGACATCATCCTGAGGAGTGGGAATAATCCCAACTTCTTTTCTCCACCACCAACCAGGAGAGAGAGTGTCGTGTGGTAATGTCACTGATCTAGTCATCAGATATTTTGGAATAACATGTTTGGTAACATGGGTCCCAACACAACAACTGGTGGTATTCAAAATTCAATCGTAAAACTTGAATATAAAGCTAGCGGTGACGATAACTGATTATTGTAAACTTCACTTGGTTCCTTTAGGGAAAGAAATTGCCATCCTTACCTGGTCTGGTCGACATGTGACTTCAGACCCACAGCAGTGTGGTTGAGTCTTAATGAGCCTCTGAAATGACCAAGCAGTCTGCTCTATTCAAGGACAATTGGGAATGAGGGGGCAACGAATCCTGGCTTTGCCAGTGATGCCAACATTCCGTGAAAGAATTAAAAAAAAACTCTCCTTTAACCTCCCTATTCCTTCTGAAGGTTAGTGCGATGAGCTCAAGAACATAGAGTCATAGAGTCATGCAGCATGGAAAACAACCCTTCAATCCAACTCATCTGCGCCAAACAGACATCCCAATCTTACCGAGTTCTATTTGCCAGCATTTGGCCTATATCCTTCTAAACCCTTCCTATTCATGTACCCATCCAGATGCGTTTCAAATGGTGTGATTGTACCAGTCTCCATCACCTCCTCTGACAGTTCAATCCATACACGCACCACCCTCAGCATAAAATGTTGCCCCTGAGGTCCTTTTTAAATCTTTCCCCTCTCATCTTAAATTTATGCTCTCTAGTTTTGGACTCACCCACCCCAGGAAAAAGACCTTGGCTATTCACCCTATCCATGCCCCTCATGATTTTATAAACCTTTGTAAGGTCACTCCTCAGCCTCTGATTCTCCAGGGAAAATAGCCTCAGCCTGTTCAGCCTCTCCCTATAGTTCAAACCAGCCAGTTCTGGCAACATCCTCATAAATCTTTTCTACACTGTCAACTTGGACATCCATCTGAGCAAAAGCCCATCTTTCCACCTCAGACCTGTTCCATCTGTCTCTTGCTCAGCTAGTCCTCCCTGTGAAACCATTGACCATATTGTAGCTCCCCCTCACTAGATTAATTCAAATCCCTATGTTTTTTACCTTTGTAATGTGCCAATCATTGTTAAACATGTGAGTGTTCTTTCATTTCTTTGAAATGAATAAATTTAAACCAGGCATGGTGGAGTCCTGTGTACAAAGTATATCTCATGGGCGGCACGGTGGTTAGCACTGCTGCCTCACAGCGCCAGAGACCCGGGTTCAATTCCCGCCTCAGGCGACTGACTGTGTGGAGTTTGCACATTCTCCCCATGTCTGCGTGGGTTTCCTCCGGGTGCTCCGGTTTCCTCCCACAGTCCAAAGATGTGCAGGTCAGGTGAATTGACCATGCTAAATTGCCCGTAGTGTTAGGTAAGGGGTAAATGTAGGGGTATGGGTGGGTTGTGCTTCGGCGGGTCGGTGTGGACTTGTTGGGCCGAAGGGCCTGTTTCCACACTGTAATGTAATGTAAAAAATGTAATGTAATGAGTGTAGTTGAATATAAAAGAAGAGCATTGAGCTGACAGTTAGAAATCCAGGATGGGAAATTTAATCAAGATGCAGGCTTTATATGGCTAGGCAAATTCTACAAAATAATTTAAGGTGTGAAATGTTGCTTGCTAAAGTTTAATCTAGATACTGGCTTCTACCAACTAGGTGGTTGAAATAAGGATCAGGGATAATAATTCAAGATAATTTCATGCATTTTTCCACAGTGATCTGGTTTAAAGCCAGTCAGCACCATGTATTCCCGTCCAGCACACACAGCCCTAGCCCTGGAAGATGTCCCCAGTCTATGCCAGAGGTTACTGTTTGAGCGGTATCACTGCATGTCAAATTTGTGCTCACCAGGAGATGATTGTGCTCTTACTGCCCACTACAGGCACACTTCAAGGATTTGTGATTTGGAGTGATGAAGGAGCGTCGCTCCGAAAGCTAGTGTGTTTCCAATTAAACCTGTTGGACTATAACCTGGTGTTGTGTGATTTTTAACTTCAAGGATTTGGATGTTGATAATCAGCCTGTTCAGCTAGTACACAGTGCTAGTTCTGCTAACTTTAGTGTTTCTGCCTGACTTCAGGGTCATTCAGAAGATGTTCAAGTCTCCTGCAGCTCGTGAAGGTGACTTGTAGATATCAGGCAGATACCGAATTCTCCTCAGCCATGGTGCCTTCTCTTCCCTCTGTAAGAATGAAGCAATCTCACAAAAAGCCAAAAGGCTACTGTGGCTATGCTAGCTTTATTATCAGAAAGCAAAACATTGCAGGAAAACGGAGGAGGAAATGATCCTTTATATAAAAGCCACAGCTAATAATAATTTGGAGAAATGTTAAGATTTTGAGATTTGTTATTCTTCAGAATAAGATGTAGATTTAATAGCACAAGGAAGGAAAGTGAATTTTTCATCTTTTTTTTAATTATAATCGAATTAAAAGCCATCTCAACCACAATTACAGTGTACAGATGAAGGCAAATTGCTGCCACAAAATCACATTCACTTGAAATGTACAAAAACAAGAATAATTTGTATTACATCTGTGGAACTAGGCAAGTTGTGGCAAATAAATTTGAAAACATTCAAATTCTCAGTCATGTTCCAGCTTGTCTTCTGGGAACTGAAATGAACTGCGATTTGGTACAGTTCCAGTGTAAGAGCTTTTCAGTCTACGTTTCTGCTTCTCAAGGATACAGTGAAACTAATAAAAACCAAAGTTCAAACGCCCTGTCCAACCGTTGTGTTTGGATGGCAAAACTATCTACTTTCAGCTCAAGGAAAAGCTTCCCTTAGCCCCAAATTTGCACCAGTTCTGCACCGCCATACTCAGGGACCTCCACAATTGGCAGGGTCATTTCATTTAATTATCCCTCGATTGTGGTCAGATGAAAATGCGGAAGCAGTAGACTTGTAGCATGAAGTAGGAAATGAAAAGGCCGTCTTTAGAGAGATGAATCAGGCTAAAGATTACAGCAGTCGACTGGGGGCAAAAAGCAGAGGAAAGAAAACATTTGGTTCAATCAGTCATTTGCTAGGTTTTTGTGTGAACAAAGAAAGAACAAAGAACACAGAACAGGAACAGGACCTTCGGCCCTCCAAGCCTGTGCTGGTCTCATGCTCTAATGGGGTGGATTTTGTTAAGTGCATTCAGGAAAGGGACCTACTCGGGAAGGGGTAAAGCTCGATCTACCGTGCAGAGCTGCTCAGTGGCTCAGTGGTTAGCACTGCTGCCTCACAGCACCAGGATCCCAGGTTCGATTCCAGCCTTGGGTGACTGTCTGTGTGGAGTTTGCACATTCTCCCTGTGTCGGTGTGGGTTTCCTCCAGGTGCTCTGGTTTCGTCCCATAGTGTTAGGTCAATTAGTCAGAAGGAAATGGGTTTGGGTGGGTTACTCTTCGGAGGTTCGGTGTGGACTGGTTGGGCTGAAGGGCCTGTTTCCACACTGTAGGGAATTTAATCTAATCTAATCTAAACTGTGGTGGGTCTCGTCAGCATAGAGAGAGGAGATGCAGCAGCTAACGGATTGGTGCAGAGCCAACAACCTGTCTCTGAATGTGGACAAGATGAAAGAGGTGGTTGTTGACTTCAGGAGGGGGCAGAGCGACCACGCTCCTCTGGACATTGATCGTGAACAGCACCAGATTTCTTGGTGTCCACCTGGCAGAGAATCTCACCTGGCCCTTCAACACTTGCTCCTTAGCCAAGAAAGCCCAGCAGCGTCTCTACTTTCTGCGTAGACTGAAGAAAGCCCACCTCCCACCCCACCCCCCTCATCCTCACCACATTATTGTAGACCTTGATCAGGTCTCCTCTCAGCCGCCATCTTTCTAATGAAAACAATCCTAGTCTTTTTAACCTCTCCTCATAGCCAGTACCCTCAAGACCAGGCAACATCCTGGTGAACCTTCTCTGCACTTTCTCCAATGTTTCCACGTCCTTCTGGTAGTGTGGTGACCAAAACTTCACACAATACTCCAAATGCAGCATAACAAGGATTTTATATAGCTGTAACATGGCTTGCCAACCTCATGCTCTGGCCGATAAAGGCAGCATGCCATATGCCTTCTTAAACACCTTGGCCACCTGTGGGAACTGTGGACCTGCACACCCAGATCTGTCTGTGTGTTAATGTTTCTAAGGGTTCTGCTCTTTACAGTATAATTCACACCTAAATTTGATCCTCCAAAATGTATCACCTTGCATTTGTCTGGATTAAACTCCATCTGCCACTTCTATGCCCAAGTCGCCAATCTATCTATAGATTGCTGTATCTTGCTGTATCTTTTCACAATTGTCGGCACTATCAGCAACTCCATCAATCTTCATGTCATCTGCAAACTTACTAATCAGACCACCCACATTTTTCTCCAGGTCATTTATATATTCTACTAACAACAGAGGACCTAAGACTGATCCCTGTGGAACAAATGCGGTCTTGATTTCGAAAAACACCCTTTTACCACTGCCCTCTGTCTTCTATGGCCAAGTCCATTTTGTATCCATCTAACCAGCCCACCCCAAATCCCATGTGATTTCAGTTTTTGTATGTGGGACTTTACCAAATGCCTTACTAAATTCCATATACACTCCAGCCACAAACCTTCCCTCACCAATTATCCTTGTCACTTTTTCAAAATATTCAGTCAGGTTGGTGAGACATGACCTTCCCCGTACAAAACCATGCTGCCTGTCATTACCTACGAAGTTTCTAAGTGGGTGAGATCACTCCTCAGACACAGGATAAGGACAGCTGGGTTACAGTCAGGGGGAGGAAAGGGAATCGATGGTCGGAGCAGGGATCCCTTGTGGCCGTTCCCCTCAGCAATAAGTATACCGTTTTGGATACTGCTGGTGGGGACGGCCTACTGGGGAAAGCCATAGTTGTCAGGTCTCTGGCACTGAGCCTGGCACTGTCTCAGAAGGGAAGGGGGGAGAATAGAAAAGAGCTAGTGGTAGGGAACTCAATCGTTAGATGGATTGACAGGAGATTTTGTGGTCAGGAACGGGACTCCCAGAAGATATGTTGCCTCCCTGGTGCCAGGGTCCGGGATATCGCCGATCGGGTTTAAAGGATTCTGAAGGCGGAGGTTGAGCAGCCAGAAATCGTGGTACATATTGGCACCAACGATATAGCCAGGAAAGGCATTGAGGATCTGAAAAGTAACTAACAGAGAGTTAGGTTGGAAGCTGAACAGCAGGGCGAGTAGAATAGATTACTTACAGTGTGGAAACAGGCCCTTTGACCCAACGAAGCGCAACCCACCCAGACCCATTTTCCTACATTTACCCCATCACCTAACACTACGGACAATTCACCTAACCTGGCCATCTTTGGACTGTGGGAGGAAACCGGAGCAACCAGAGGAAACCCACGCAGACATGGGGAGAATGTGCAAACTCCACACAGTCAGTCACCTGAGGTGGGAATTGAACCCAGGTCTCTGATGGTGTGAGGCAGCAGTGCTAACCATTGTACCACCATGCCACCCACTGCTTAGGTTTGCCACCAGTGCCATGAAATAGTGAGATGTGGAACAGTCAGCAAATGCAGCTTAACACGTGGCCGTGAAGCTGGTGCAGGAGGGAGGGCTTCAGATACCTAGATCATTGGGATACCTTCTGGGGAAGGTGGGACCTGTACATGAAGGACGTGTTACACCTGAACTGGAGGGGTACAAACGTCCTAGGTGGGAGATTTGCTCGTGTGGTTTGGGAGGGTTTAAACTAGTTTGGTAGGGGGTGGGAATCAGAACTACATACGGGCGGCACGGTGGCACAGTGGTTAGCACTGCTGCCTCACAGCGCCAGAGACCTGGGTTCAATTCCCGCCTCAGGCAACTCTCTGAGTGGAGTTTGCACATTCTCCCCGCGTCTGCGTGGGTTTCCTCCGGGTGCTCCGGTTTCCTCCCACAATCCAAAAAATGTGCAGGTTAGGTGAATTGGCCATGCTAAAATTGCCCGTAGTGTTAGGTGAAGGGGTAAATGTAGGAGAATGGGTCTGGGTGGGTTACGCTTCGGCGGGTTGGTGTGGACTTGTTGGGCCGAAGGGCCTGTTTCCACACTGTAAGTAATCTAATCTAATACCTGAGAGGGGGGTAGTTATAAATAGGAAAGTGACAGGATGTAGTGAATCTATTGGGTAGGTTATTCATGTGATGGAACAAAGAGACCAGTTAAAGTGTGTCTGATTTAACGCCAGGAGTGTCAGAAATAAATGTGACGAACTTAGAGCTTGGATCAGTACTTGAGACTATGATGTTATGTCCATATCGGAGACGTGGGTTTCACAGGGGCAGGAATGGTTGCTAGATGTTCCAGGGTTTAGAACATTTAAAAAGAACAGGGAGGGTAGAAAAAGAGGAGGGGGTGTAGCATTGCTAATCAGAGAGTGCATCACAGCTACAGAAACGAAGGTTGTTGAGGAAGGTTTGTCCACTGAGTCAGTATGGGTGGAAGTTAGGAACAGCAAGGGTACAGCCACCACATTGGTGGTTTTCTACAGACTACCTAATAGCAGTAGAGAGATTGAAGATCTCATGGGAGGGCAGATTCTGGAAAAATGCACAAGTAGTAAGGTTGTTGTTATGGGTGGCTTCAACTTTCCCAATATCGACTGGAACTTCCTTAGTGCAGATGGTTTGGATGGAGCCGCTTTTATCAGGTGCGTTCAGGAGGGTTTTCTTACTCAGTATGTAGACAGTCTGAGGAGGGGAGAGGCCATTTTGGGTTTGGTCCTCGGCAATGAGCCAGGACAGATGTCAGATCTCGCGATGGGAGAACACTTTGGTGACAGTGACCACAACTGCCTCTCATTTACCATAGCCTTGGAGAGGGAAAGGAGCAGTTACCGAAGGACGATATTTAATTGGGGAAAAGGAAATTATGAAGATATCAGACAGAAGTTGGGAAGTACAGATTGGGAGCAATTGTTCCACAGAAAGGGCACAGCAGATATGTGGAGACTATTTAAGGAGCAGTTGTTGCGAGTGATGCACGAATTTGTTCCTCTGAGACAGGTAAGAAGGGGTAAGATTAAGGAATCTTGGATGATGAGAACAGAGGAACTTCTCGTCAAAAGGAAGAGGGCAGCTTACGTAAGGTGGAGGAAGCAAGGATCTAGCATAGCTTTCGAGGATTACAGGCTTGCTAGAAAGGAGCTCAGAAATGGACTGAGGAGAGCCAGCAGGGGGCATGAAAAAGGCTTGGCAAAAAGGATTAGGGAGAACCCAAAGGCATTTTACTCACACGTGAGGAATAAGAGAATGGTCAGGGAGAAGGTAGGGCTGGTCAGGGATAGTGTAGGGAACTTGTGCGTGGGGTCTGAGCAGAGAGGGGAGGCCCCAAATGAGTTTTTTGCTTCAGTTTTCACTAAGGAAAGGGACCTTGTTGTAAATGAGAACTTTGAGGAGCTGGGAAACAGGCTTGAACAGATCAAGATTGATGAAGTTGATGTGCTGGAAATTTTGGCAAACATTAAGATTGATAAGTCTCTAAGGCCAGACCAGATTTATCCTAGGCTGCTCCAGGAAGTGAGAAAGGAGGTTGCTAAGCCGCTGGCGAAGATCTTTACTTCCTCGCTCTCCACAGGAATCGTACGAAAGGATTGGAGGGAGGCGAATGTTGTTCCTCTTTTCAAGAAGGGGAATAGGGAAATTCCTGGCAATTACAGACCAATCAGTCTCACATCTGTGATCAGGAAGGTTTTGGAAAGAATTCTGAGGGATAGGATTTATGACTATTTGGAAAAGCATAGTGTGACTAAAGGCAGTCAGCATGGCTTTGTGAGGGGCAGGTCATGCCTCACAAATCTTATTGAGTTCTTTGAGGAGGTGTCAAGACAGGTCAATGAAGGTCGAGCACTGAACGTGGTGTATATGGATTTCAGCAAGGCATTTGATAGGGTTCCCCATGGTAGGCTCATTCATAAAGTCAGAAAGTATGGGATACCGGGAGATTTGGCAATCTGGATTCAGAATTGGCTGGCTGACAGAAGGCAGAGAGTGGTTGTCAATGGAAAGTATTCTGCCTGGAGGACAGTGCTGAGTGGGCTTCCGCAGGGCTTTGTTCTTGGGCCTCTGCTCTTTGTATTTTTTATAAATGACTTGGATGTGGAGGTTGAGGGGTGGGTTAGTAAATTTGCCGATGATACAAAGTTTGGAGGTGTCGTCAATAGTATAGAGGGCTACTGCAGGCTGCAGCGCAACGTAGACAGGATGCAGAGCTGGGCTGAAAAATGGCAGATGGAATTCAACCTGGATAAATGCGAAGTGATGCATTTTGGAAAGTCAAACTTGAATGCTGAATATAGGATTAAAGACAAGATTCTTGGCAGTATGGAGGAACCGAGGGATCTTGGTATTCAAGTACATAGATCCCTCAAAGTTGCCACCCAAGTGGATAGGGTTGTTAAGAAAGCATATAGTGTTTTGGCTTTCATTAACAGGGGGATCGAATTTTAAGAGCCGCAAGGTTTTACTGCAGCTCTACAAGACACTGGTTAGACCACACTTGGAATATTGTGTCCCGTTCTGGTCATCCTACTATAGGAAAGATACAGAGGCTTTGGAGAGGGTGCAAAGAAGGTTTACCAGGATGCTGCCTGGACCGGAGGGCTTGTCTTGCGAAGGGTTGACTAAGCTCGGACTTTTCTCTTTGGAGAGAAGGAGGAAGACAGGTGACCTGATTGAGCTATACAAGATAATGAGAGGCCTGGATAGAGACTTTTCCCCAGGGCAGGATTGACTGGCACGAGGGGTCATAGTTTGAAGATGTTAGGTGGAAGGCATAGAGGAGACATCAGAGGTAGGCTCTTTACGCAGAGAGTGGTGGGCACGTGGAATGCACAGTCAGCAGTGATAGTAGAGTCAGAGAGATTAGGGACATTTAAGCGATTGCTGGACATGCACAAGGATAGCAGTGAATTGAGGGGTGTGTCGATTAGGTTATTTTATTTTAGATTAGAAATAATCCTCGGCACAACATCTTTCTTCCAATTGTGCATATATCTTGGTGAATTGTGCATATAGGGGTGGCATGGTGGCTCGGTGGTTAGCACTGCTCCCTCACAGCACCAGGGTCCTAGGTTCGATTCCAGCCTCGGGTGACTGTCTGTGTGGAGTTTGCGCATCCTCCCCGTGTCTGTGTGGGTTTCCTCCCACAGTCTAAAGAAGTGCAGGTTAGGTGAATTGGCCATGCTAAATTGTCCATAGTTTTGGTGGGAAATGGGTCTGAGTGATTACTCTTTGGAGGGTTGGTGTGGACCTGTTGGGCCGAAGGGCCTGTTTCCACACTGTAGGGAGTCTAATCTAACCTTCTCCCTCAGTATCTTCTCTAAGAGCTTCCCCACCACAGATGTCAGGCTGTGATTTTGTGCGATATCTAAAGAGGGCCTTCCATGGTGATCTGATGAATGTGAAGCACCGAGGTAAGAAAGTTGGGGACAACAATTCAGCGAGACCATCCCACAAATCTGGCTGGATTCAGCAAAGGAGTGAGCAACTGCTGGGTTTCCAATGGGAAGCAATGGAGAATAGTGAGTTTCTTATGGTGACAGCCCCTCTCACTCGAGAATGGCAAGTTATGCCACCAGTCGCTTGATAACCAGGTGAGAACAGGCAAGGTAACTTGCTGGCTACTTTTCCCTTGGCCACTCTTACCATCGATGCGCTATTAACGCTCCAAAATTAATATCTGCATAGCATCCCTTTACTTTCACAATGTACTCTGACAATGTGTGGGCTCAGCTGGCGAAACAACATAAGACCTTGCGATTAGTGTCACCATGAATTACATCGACAGAACCTTCAAGGCCCTGACTTAACTTGACAAAGAGACCAGTGATTCTATTACACCAGTTATCCTATGTTAGTTCTGACCTAAATCATTTATTACAGGATTTACTGTAACAGAGGGAAATGAAACACAATGTCCTTGAAACTTAAAGGAAGCAGCTGATATCAGGAGAACCTGCCAACTTTAAGGATAAATTTGGAAGGTTGTTGGAAAGTCCACTCTAACCAGGTTATCATACCCTTGGAGAGAAGGAGGAAGACAGGTGACCTGATTGAGCTATACAAGATAATGAGAGCTCTGCATCCTGTCTACGTTGCGCTGCAGCCTGCAGTAGCCCTCAATACTATTGACGACACCTCCAAACTTTGTATCATCGGCAAATTTACTAACCCACCCCTCAACCTCCACATCCAAATCATTTATAAAAAATATCATACCCTTGTAGCAGTGCATATTTCCAGAGGATCCTTTCTTTCCTCAGCCCTGTGCAACTGATCCTTAGCTCTTAGCAGATCACTTAGCAAAACACATCAGTGCAAAAGATAAGGCTGAAGTATTTCCAACAATCCTTCAGTCAGTGCTGGATCTGGGCAGGAGACTTTGTCAACAGAGCTGGCTTCCCCCAAGTACAGGATGCTATAGGCTGTACACATGACACATTGAGATTGTCTAATATGTTGACATGGCTGTATTCATTGATGGAAATGAATCATTTAAACTCCAGGACATCTGTGTTCACCTCTTTACATTTTAGAAGTCTGTGCCCAATACCCTGGAAACTGCAATGATGTCTTATATCCTTGAGAACTCTCAAGATCCTGCTTTGTTCCAAGGACCAGATGGTTACTGGGAGACAAGGGTTACTCTCTGTGACCATGGCTGATGACTCCATTATACAACCCCGACTGTGGCCGTGTGTCGATACAATGCAGCCCACTGTTAGACATTAAGGAGCAGATGATAGGCTTCTGCAGATAAGGATTTAATGCTTGAAATGGTCCATGGGCAGGGGCCCTTGCATTACATTGTCTGGACTGTGCTATATAACTCCAGCATGTAGTGCTCTACACAGCTGAAGCAAGCAATGAGGGGAGCTGATAGTTACTAAAGAGAGGAGGAAGATGAGGACATCACTTTCACCATGATGACAGCAAAAGGGCAGTCTGGTGGCTCAGTGGTTAACACTATTGCCTCACAGCGCTAGGGACCTGGGCTCAATTCCAGCCTTGGGTGACTGTTTGTGTGGAATTTGCACATTCTCCCTGTGTCTACGTGGGTTTATTTATGGCTGTTCTGGTTTCCTCCCACAGTTCAAAGATGTGCAGGTTAGATGGATTGATCATGCTAACTAGCCCTCTAGTGTGCAGGTTAGAAGAATTAGCCATGGGAAATTCAGGGTCACAGGGATTGGGGTGGGATGCTCTTCGGAGGGTCGGTACGAACTCAATGGACCAAATGGCCTGCTTTCAGATTGTAGGGATTCTATGACAGAGTGCTGTAACAAAGTCAGACCAGATTTAACTCATTGCCAGTTGATTTGTAGCTGCTCCAAAGGCAAGCAATCCCTGTTCCCGCCCAAAATGAAATTCTGAACATCGGATGCTCGTGCATTGAGTAATAACATTTAGTGTTCCAATAGGCACCAGAGAAGAGCAGTGCTCCTCAAACCAAGTTCGAACATTGTTTGGTGCTCAGGAAGGTTAGCTTCTTGTAGCTGCAGCTAAAATAACAGTCAGTCTACCAACTGATGATTTAAAGTCAATATGTTTATGAAAGCATGCTTTTAAGGTGAGGGGGGAAGTTCAAAGGAGATGTGAGGGGCTAGTTTTTTACACAGAGAATGGTAGGAGTCTGGAACGCACTGCCAGGGGCGTTTAAAGGACTTTTTTATAAGCACATGAATATGCAAGGTATGGAGGGACCTGGACCAAAGGCAGGCAGAAAGGATCAATTTCATTTGGCATCATGTTTGGCACAACATCATGGTCTGAAATGCCCGTCCAGTTCTATGTTCTATGTTCAATGTCAAATTCTATTTACCACTGAGTGTCACCAATGCCACCCGTGTGTATCACCAATGCCACCTATGTGCCTTCAAAAGATTTTATTTTTCTTTGCCCCCTCCCCATTAGGTCAAGGTCCTGGGGGTGGGTGGGAGCCTGCTCTATCAATAGTGGAGCTCTTGACCTTGAAGGTTTGGGTACACAACCCTGAGAGTGCTCGTGGTTAAAGGGCCCAGACACACTGAGTGTGACTTACCTTCTTCACCTTCATAGAATTGAGGATCCCAGGTGATATGAAGGTGGAGGGGCTGCCAAACTGCAATAACGTATTGAGAGGAGCTTTTTGAGGGGCATACATGTGGTTCCTCCTCCAGCTGGCGAGCTGTGGACACCACCTTGTCTCCTTGTGAGGAAAGGGCACCTGGAATAAGGCCCGGGGCCTCCACTCCCCTCTTGCCTTGTTGTTGATGCTGAGCCCAATGGCTATGGCAATGGATGCAGGTCTCTGGCAGCCTATGAGCATTCTGTTAGCTTCAGTAATGGTGGCCATGCAGCTTTCATTGATATATCACTACTTCCCTTCAGGAAGGAAAGCTACTAACGTTACCTAATCTGACCTACATGTAAAGATAAAGGTGTTTGGTATGCTTGCCTTTATTGGTCAGTACATTGAGTATAGGAGTTTGGAGGTCATTTTGTGTCCCTACTGGACATTGTTTAGGCCACTTTTGGAATTTGGAATTAATTCTCCCTGCTATAGGAAAATATTGTGAAATGTGAAAAGGTTCAGGAAAGATTTATAAGGAGGTTGCCAGGGTTGGAGGGTTTGAGCTATAGGGAGAGGCTAAATAGGCTGGGGCTGTTTTCCCTGGAGCGTCAGAGGCTGAGGGGTGACATTATAGAGGTTGGTAAAATTGTGAGGGGATAGGATAAATAAGCAAGGCTTTTTCCCCAGAGTGGGGAGTCCAAAACTAGACGGCATAGGTTTAAGGTGTGAGGGGAAAGATTTAAAAGAGATCTAAGGTACAATTTTTTCACGCAGAGGGTTGAGTGTGTATGGGAAAAGCTGGCAGAGGAAGTGGGATCTTGATCAGATGGGCCAATAGGCGGAGGAGTGGCAGATGGAGTTTAGTTTAGATAAATGCGAGGTGCTGCATTTTGGGAAAGCGAGTCTTAACAGGACTTATACACTTAATGGAAGGTCCTGGGGAGTGTTGTGGAACAAAGAGACCTTGGAGTGCAGGTTCATAGCTCCTTGAAAGTGGAGTCTCAGGTAGATAGGATAGTGAAGAAGGCGTTTGGTATGCTTTTCTTTATTGGTCAGAGTATTGAGTACAGGAGTTGGGAGGTCATGTTGTGGCTGTACAGGACATTGGTTAGGCCACTGTTGGAATATTTAGTGCAATTCTGGTCTCCTTCCTATCAGAATAATGTTGTGAAACATGAAAGAGTTCAGAAAAGATTTACAACCATGTTGCCGGATTTGGAGGATTTGAGCTATAGGGAAAGGCTGAACAGGCTGGGGTTGTTTTCCCTGGAGCGTGGGAGGCTGAGGGGTGACCTCATTAGAGGTTTATAAAATCATGAGGGGTATGGATAGAATAAATAGACAAAGTATTTTCCCGGGGGTGGGGGAGTCCAGAACTAGAGGGCATAGGTTTAGGGTGAGAGGGGAAAGATATAACAGGGTCCTAAGGGGCAATGTTTTTTACACAGAGGGTGGTGCGTGTATAGAATGAGCTGCCAGAGGAAATGGTGGAGGCTGGTACAATTGCATTATTTAAAAGGCATCTGGATGGGTATATGAATAGGAAGGGTTTAGAGGAATATGGGCCAAACGCTGGCAAATGGGACTAGATTAGGTTTGGATATCTGATCGGCATGGACGGGTTAGACCGAAGAGTCTGTTTCCATGCTGTACATCTCTGACTCTATGGTGGAGGCTAGTACAATTACAACATTTGAAAGACATCTGGATGGGTAAATGAATAGGAAGGATTTAGAGGACTATGGACCAACTACTGACAAAAAGGATTAGATTAGGTTAGAATATCTGGTACAAGTTGGACATCTCTGTACATCTCTGTGACTTTATGAATCTAACCCCAGACCAACAGTAATATGACACTTAACTCTGAAATGGCCCAGCAACCACTTAGGGCAAGAGCAGAAGCCAGTCTGCCTGCATTCCATCAGTAAGTAATAACGTGATTACTAAGCCTGAGATGGTCCATGAAGGTTATCTGTGGTTTCTTACAAGGCAAACCGAGCACACCATTCATTTTATCCCACACCTTTCCACACATGACCCTATTTCGATATTGTTTTGCCATGATACGTCTTCCAGCTCTCCTCATAAATACCTCAATTCTCAGGCATGCTCTCAGGTTGATAACTGCGCAGATCCCTTAGTTTTATTTTATGGTTCATGGGATGTGGGCATCACTGATTGGACGAGCATTTATTGCAGATCCCCAATTGCCTTTTGAGAAGGTGTTGGTGAGCTACCTTCTTGAAGCGCTGCAGTCTGTGGCATGGATGCACCTACAATGCTGCTGGGGAGGGTATTGCAGAATTTGACCCAGCGACGCTAGAGGAATAGCAATATATTTCCAAGTCGCGATGGTAATGGCTTGGAGAGGAACTCGCAAGTGGTGATGTTCCCATGTAACTGCTGCCGTTGTCCTACGAGATGTTAACGGTGCTTTCAGAGGAATGTGGGTGAGTTGCCAGCAATGGCATTGGCACATGAAGTTGAGCTCTGTCACGGTCTTCATCAGCATGGATAGATCTGGGGATCCAAGATGGCGGCGACCCAGCAAGTCTGAGTCTACAGTGCTCCTCCCAAAACTTGGGTAAAGTAGGTCACCCACCTCCACCACACTCACCAAATCATTTATAATAGCTGTTTAATTTAATTAGTTGTTTAATATTAAATTTAAACAATCTAATCTTTAGTAAAAATGACTAAAGGGAAGGGAGCCCACAGCTCTCAACAAGCAGGAACCCGTCCCCCACCCTCTCCAGCTGCAGCCGAGGCGTCCACAGCCGCCCTGGGGGACTTACCTATGGTGACAAGCCTTGTAGAAATGATCTCCAAACTGGACGCGAAGATTGACGCTTTCATTGAAGAATCCCGAAATCAATGGGACTCACTCTCGGCCGCGCTGCAGAAGCACGACCGAGACATCCAGGAAATCGAGCGCCGAGTCGGAGGGGCAGAGTTAAAGGCCGTGACCTCTGAAACTACAGCGCAATCGGCCGTGGATCAGGTCCGGACTCTCGAACAACGAGTCCGGACCTTAGAGAATTACATTGACAACCTCGATAATCGAGGTCGTCGAAAAAATATTCGTTTGCTGGGCCTTCCCGAACGGGAAGAGGAAGGCCAGCTTACAGCATTCCTCCAGCAGTGGCTGCCACAGCTTTTAAATCTGGAGGCTGGATCAGGCCAGGTAAGGGTAGAATGGGCCTACTGGGTCGCAATATGCGGGCCCGGCTCGAACCAGCGCCCATGCCCGGTCCGGCTGCAGAGCTACAAGGAGAGGCAGATACTCCTAGAAGCCTCTAGAAATCTCGGAAAAGACCCCCAAGCTATGATCTACAAAGGATCCAAGATCATGCTATTTCAGGACTTTTCCCCGGCTCTGGTTCGAAAGAGGAAGGCATTCGACGAGGCGAAGAAGCGTTTAAGGGACTTAAATATTCAATACTCCTTACGCTACCCAGCGATGCTACGCTTTAACCATGAAGGATCCGTGTATATCTTCAGATCGCCAGAAAAGGCTAAGGAATTCTTGGACTCTCTTAGATAAACTGTAAGACATAATGGATATTGGTCTGCCTCCCCGGCCCCCCCCCCCCCCCCGGCTTTGGTTTATATCCCCTCCCTTTTTTTTTCTTACCTTATTGCTTAATATTATTATGGGGGGAGGGGAGAGGGATTTGATTTTCTCCCCCCCCCCCC
>NC_057730.1:3564032-3598467 GCF_004010195.1 Chiloscyllium plagiosum
GACCACGCTGTTGTATATATGGAAACTAAGGCGAGGAACAATGGGACATCCCTCGGCATTGGCGTATGGACCCCTTCTTAATGAAAGATAGTAAATTTGTAAAGTACTTCTCTCAAGAATTTAAAACTTTTTTAGAAATTAATTCAGGTACAGCTAGCAACCCGTCAATGATGTGGGAGACCATCAAAGCTTACACGCGAGGCTTGATCATCTCCTACTCAGCGACCCAGAAGAAATTAAAAGGAGAACAACAGCGTTTGCTTGAAACCCGCTTAAAAGCGGCTGAAACAGCATACACTGATAGACCTTCTATTATTAAATTGCAAAGGATTACAGCTCTTTGGTCAGCTCTAAATACTACACTTACTCAAACGGCTAAGAGGGAAATATTATTTACAAATCAAAGGTTATATGAATATGGCGACAAACCGGGTAGATACTTAGCATTTCTTAGGGCGAAGAGGATGCAGTCATTTTTTAAAAATTTGACTTTTCCAGACCTAACTCTGGAACAAGTATCGGTCCTAAATGCTCCTCTTACACCCCAAGAAATAGTTGATGCAATTAGGCACCTTCAAAATGCTTTCAAGCTGAATTCTATAAAGAATTTACAGAAATACTGGTTGGTCCACTTATGGACATGTATAACTATGCATATAGTCAGGGCTGTCTCCCGCCTTCGCTGAAAGAGGCAAATATCTCTCTTATCCTTAAAAAAGGAAAGGACCCAGAAGTTTGTACATCATACAGACCAATATCCTTGCTAAATGTAGATTTTAAAATCCTCTCTAAAACGTTAGCACTGAGATTAGAAAGGATACTGCCACATATTATAAAGGAGGATCAGACGGGGTTTATTAAGGGCCGTAGATCATCCAATAATGTTAGAAGGGCTCTGAATATGATTCAAGCTTGTCATCAGGGAAAGATACCAGGAGTAGTGGTTTCATTAGACGCGGAAAAGGCATTTGATGGGGTCGAATGGTCATATTTGTTTTACACATTGAGAGGTTTGGTGTTGGACAGGTGTTTACCAAATGGGTCTCAACATTGTATAGTGATCCTAAAGCAGTTGTGGTTACCAATGGATTAGGCTCGGATAGCTTCAGTGTGGGTAGGGGCTGCCGTCAGGGATGTCCCCTCTCGCCATTGTTATTCACGCTAATAATTGAACCACTAGCAGATGCTATACGAGCTGATCCTAATATAGTGGCCCCAAGGATTGGTACAGGTAAACATAAAATTACCCTTTATGCAGATGATGTTCTTCTATTCCTCAGTAACCCTTTGATGTCCATACCTCGCTTAATCCAAGTTATTAATACATTTAGTGCATTCTCAGGCTATAAAATTAATTTTTCAACATCGGAGGCTATGCCAATGGGTGGCCTTGCTGTGATACCCCGCTTAGCGGACGGTTCCCTTTTTCCCTTTCGCTGGTCCCTGGAGGGTTTCTTATATTTGGGCATTTTTATTACTCCAGTATTTGGTCAGTTGTATAAGGCTAATTTTGTGTATTTATTGGAAAGGATAAGGCAGGACCTCCAGCGATGGGGAGACCTGCCAGTTTCCTGGTTGGGTAGAATAGCATTAATCAAAATGAATATCCTGCCCCGTCTCCTATATCCTATGAGAATGCTTCCGGTGATGCTGCCGAGGACGGCTTTATGTAAATTATATGGCTGGCTGGGTTCCTTTGTCTGGAATCATAGGCGGCCCCTCATTAAGCTGAAGAAGCTACAGCTTCCACAGGCAAGGGGTGGATTGGACTTCCCAGATTTTAGGAAATATCAATTAAGTTCCCTATTAAGTTATATAGCTGATTGGGTCTTGTCTGATCCACAATCAATCTGGTTGGACATCGAGGCTTGTCAAGTAAAATACCCACTTATTAACCTTTTATTCTCAGACACGAGGAAAATCATTACAGATCACTGTAAAAACCCTATCAAGGCTTGGAATATAATGCGGCAAAATGAGGGTAATTCACATAAAACATCCCCCTATGCACCGATAGTGGGAGCATGGGGATTCCAACCGGGGTTTACAGATGCCACTTTTAAACTCTGGAGATCCAGGGGTATCTCATGTCTCGGGGATTTATTTAAGGATGGGGTCCTGATGTCTTTCGGACAGCTGTGTCAGAAATTCGGATTACCTAATGGAGACCTCTTTCGATACTTCCAAATTCTAGATTTTATACAGAAGAAGACTACGTTATTAGATAGTCTTTATAAATCATATAGAGAATGTAGTGTCCTACGACCAGTGGGGGTATCTTCCGTCAGTACTATTTATCATTTATTACATGATGAAGTATCGGGAGATATGGATTATCTGCTTAAAACATGGGATCAGGATTTGGGACTAGAAATCTCTATAGAAACGTGGAATGATATTTGGGAAAATGCTAGAAGAATTACTATTTTTAACAGAACCCAGGCTATCCAGCTGAAGATACTTCATAGGGTCCATATAGCACCGGTTCGATTGGCAAAATTTAAGGCAGGAGCATCTCCAATGTGTCCTAAATGCAAAATAGAGGTGGGCACTCTTGTACATTGCTTATGGACCTGTCATAAGATCCGTAGATATTGGACTAAAGTAGCAAGTACCCTGACAGAAATTTTAGGAACGGAAATTAAAGTGGACCCTGTATCTCTCCTTTTGGGCTTTTCGAACTTTCCCTCCCTGGACATGTACGGGAAGAGACTATTTTCTATTCTTTCTTTCTGTGCAAGGAAAAATATTTTGGTGAACTGGGGCCCCCCGGGCCCCCCTGGACTTTCAAATTGGCACAGACTAATTATGGAATGTATTCCCCTTGACTTCCTTACAAATCGAAAGACAGAATTATTTTATAAAATATGGCAGCCCTTCTTGAATTACATAAATACAGATATTTCGGCTATCCTAAAAAGGGCTTTTATTTAATTGAGATTACAATACTGGCTGGTCCGGGGCCCCTTAGGAGAGGAATCCCGCACGAATACGGGTTTTATTACATCTGATGTTAACACATTCCGAGCATGTAAGAGACTTAAATATACACTTTGGTTAGTTGTAGGTTAGATTAGTAGATAGTTGAGTTTTGTTTTTTTTTCTTTTTCGGTATTTTTTTTCTCTTGTTAAATTTTGGCTATTGTATATTTGATTTAATTGTATATCAATGTTTATATTTGAGAGTTTTGTTTATTTTTGTAAACTTGTAAAAATGTTAAATTTCTAATAAAAATATCTATTAAAAAAAAGCATGGATAGATCTGTACTGGAGAAAGTGATATTGTATAAAACAAAGTGCTGATAGATAAATCTACCAACTGTAGGCAGGTGACTAAAAGGCCAATATAAAATAATGATGGAAAATATTGACAGGATAATAAACCCAAATATAAAAATGGCATGCTAGACATTTAACCAGGTACATTTTGCTAAGCTTTGGATCTTATAAATAAAGTGTGTCTGCAACTTCATCTTTACTGGAAGTGGCATCTTTCTTTGCAAATTCAGCCAGAGGGGGCTAAGATCACCAAGCTGTCATTGTCACTATGAGAGTGGACATTTGGGCAAATCCTTTTCTCAAGATGCAAGATTAGAAATAGAATCTGAAATAACTTCACGGGGGTCAGTATCCTGTCACCAAGTCACCCTTTACTTACAAGTGGAGAGTACTTGACAATGGTTTGGCTTTTTCAAAGCCAGCACCTAGTGTGAACAGACCCTCTGATACTCCTGTTTTTTTTTTACCTCCCACTCTACTGCCTAACTGCGGTAGTGCTTATTTTTCCCCCAGCACCCATGCTGTGTGTGTGCAGGTGTGAGACACAGTGAGAGACGCAAGATGCACAAACCTTTATTCAGTTTCCACCACCAGGAAGATAGGAAACACCCGAGTGGCCAGTGACAAGCAGTGCCCTTCACATCAAAGGGCGATACTCCTGTTTATTTTTTTTCTTTTCTTTTTTTTCTCTTTTTTTTCTTTTTTTTTCCCATGGTGTGTGTGTGTGTATAGGTGTGAGACACAGTGAAAGACACAAGGTGCACGAATCTTTATTCAATTTCCACCACCAGGAGGATAGGAAACATCCGAGTGGCCAGTGACAAGCAGTGCCCTTCACATCAAAGGGTGATACTCCTGTTTATATCTGTCAGCCAGGGCTCCCTGATTGGACCAGGTTAACAGCCCCAATTCTATGATTTCTACCTGGCTGACCTCATTACAATCACTTCAGCACCAAATTACCTTGAAATTATTTCCCAATAACTGACAATCTAATCTAGGAATGAATGAACCACTCTGGCCATATTTCCATCTTTTCAAAATGAACAACTGAGTGTTGGTGTGGCGAATTGTGTTTCTAACCAAGTTTGACCAAATGGCAATTTATACACTTAACAAGCATGAAAGGATCATGGTTACAGCCGGAGCCTCTTTGCATATTGGAAACAATAACCAAGAGCATCACTTTAAAAATTGTTTTCTGAAACAATACTAGACTCTAGGATAGCAACAAAAACCTTTGCAGCAGCAATATGTAGGCTTTTATCGTTCAAATCTGCTACAGCCCAAGTCTAATCCCAGTAGTGTCGGAAGTATAGAGATTGAAGGGAGGACACCTTGTGACTTTGGTTGACTGGTTTGAGAAAGAATAAAATTCAATGATGACATGACTGATAGCCTGTACAAATCCTAATAATTTTAATACTTCTCATCTACACTTTAATATTCCCTGGTGCTGCTGACACAAATGGGGAGCCTCTTTCAACTTTGTACATCCTGGCAGTCTTCCACGTGTTAGGGGAAGTCACTTAGTTAAAGAATATCGTGTGATGTGTCACATGAAATGCTTCTGAAATGCTCAGGGGACTAAGTTACTGAGACAGAATTCACATCGTCAACTTCTTCCTTTGAATATTTTGTAAATCAGCATTTCTCCAAAGATAGAATGAGATACGAAAGTCTCCCACATGCTGGGGGATTGATCTGATCCCTAAATTATCACCTTCAAAGTTTTGAACAAAGTGTTCATATTTCCTAATGATTCCTATAATGGCAAGGGCGTGTTCTTACAATTAGTCGTCTTATAGCTACTGCAGGCTCCTGGATCAACAAGGAAAACTTGCGTCTTAAGTACTGTTACTTCATTCTAAAGTAGTTTCTACAGGAACTATTCATTTAAAGCTTGGTGGATGCTAACATTCTCTTCAACGCTGCTAGAGCTCTCTTCCAGTTCTGTCTCCACAATGACCTGACACTGATGTTGTCATTACACTCCAGTATTCCATCATCATTACTATCACACGTTCTGTATGACTCAACACAAACCTTTTTCCAACTGATGATCCATGGTTCAGATTCCCACTGCTTGAATCAGGACCTGATAACAACCACCACTCTCTAAAGGGGCACTGTAATCCTGGTGGCAATAAGTGCTTCAGTAGCTAAGTTTTGCTTAATGTCGAGCAGTTTGATCAGTTGCATCACAACTGGAACGTGGCACCTCGCATGTACCTTTCAGATAAGAAAAAGTTAGGGTGTAGGCTACCTTCTTAAAATATTTTGAGAGGGTCTCGTTTGGTCCATAACATGATCTCATTGAATGGTGGAGTAGGCTTGAACTGCTAAGTGGCTTAATCTTGTTCCTTGTTTGTTTGTTCGTACCCTTCAAAAGAATGCTTGACTGAAGGAAAACAACTGCCATTAATAGATTAGATTCCCTACAGTGTGGAAACATGCCGTTTGGCCCAACAAGTCTACACCGACCCTCCAAAGAGCAAACCACCCAGACCCATTCCCCTACATTTACCCCTGCACCTAACAGTACGGTCAATTTAGCATGGCCAATTCACCTAACCTGCACATTTTTGGATTGTGGGAGGAAACCCACACAGACACGGGGAGAATGTGCAAACTCCACACAGACAGTTGCCTGAGGTGGGAATTGAACCTGGGTCTCTGGCACTGTGAGGCAGCAGTGCTAACCACTGTGCCATCATGCCACCCTATTATGATGAGTAACCAATCAAAAATAACAGTAGGTCAACAAATGTGGTCAAAATGAAAGAGAAGTCTGAATCCTCTAAATGGAGGTAGTGGCTAGGCAAGAGTGATTGCTGCGGGATTTGATCACAGGTTCCAGCCAATCCACTTTCCCCCTGATTGACTTTCCAGCATCTGCAAAATGGTTTACCAGACAATGCAGGTTATGTGTATTGGGCAGGAAAGGTTTAAACAATGTTGGAAAATATCTCACTTCACGTCATGTAATGTGAATGATCTCAATCCTTGACTGATGCTGTGGTCAAATACAAGAATCATGGTATCTCCATTGTGTTTAATGGCCCTGAATTTCCACAGGAGTATTTTTGGATCTTTTGCCAGTGGAGCTGGAGGGGATTCTCAGGGAAATGAAGTAAATGGATATTTCCACCAGTGATTCCAACACTGATTCTAACATTCCTTGATGGGAGAGTTGCTGAATAGAAACTGAAGACAAGATTAGTAACTGATATTCTGCAGATGACACTGAACATAGAAGGATGATGGGCGGCACGGTGGCACAGTGGTTAGCACTGCTGCCTCACAGCGCCTGAGACCCGGGTTCAATTCCCGCCTCAGGCGACTGACTGTGTGGAGTTTGCTCGTTCTCCCCGTGTCTGCGTGGGTTTCCTCCGGGTGCTCCGGTTTCCTCCCACAGTCCAAAGATGTGCAGGTCAGGTGAATTGGCCATGCTAAATTGCCCGTAGTGTTAGGTAAGGGGTAAATGTAGGGGTATGGGTGGGTTGTGCTTCGGCGGGGCGGTGTGGACTTGTTGGGCCGAAGGGCCTGTTTCCACACTGTAATGTAATGTAATCTAATCTAAAAAAAACTGTAAACTATAAAGAGGGCAGTCTATACCTCCAAAAGGACATTAAAAAGTTTCAAGTGCTGGAAAGTGGGACTAGTGTAGATTTAGTATATCTTTGGCAGTATAGACTCAATGAGCTGAAGGGTCTCTTCTGTGTGGTATGATCCTATATTCCGTGATTCTAATTTGGTAGAGTGCAGACAATGGCTGAAGGATGAAGTTGAATCAAGAGAAATGTGAAGTGATGTACTTTGTTTGGAAGAAAGTTGAAAGACAATATAAAATAGGGAGGGTACAATCCTAAAGGGGATACAGGAGCAGAGGGACCTCGGTGTACATGTGCACAGAGCATTGAAGGTGACAGGGGAGTGAGAGAGCAGTTAAAAAAGCACACAGCGTCCTTAACTTTATTAGTAGGGGCATATAGCACAGGGAGGCGATGTTGAACTTACATGAGACACTCGTTAGACCTCAGTTGGAATACTATGTGCAGTCCTGGAATCTGAAGATCTGAATAGATTGGAGAGAGCGCAGGAGCAATTTCCAAGAAAAATTCCCGGAATTAAAAATGCCAGTGATGATGATCGATTGAAGAATTTGGGACTGTTCACCTTCGGTAGGAAAGTCTAAGGGCAGATTCGATTGAGGTTTCCAAACTCGTGAGCTGGCTGAACAGGATAGATTGGGAGAAACTCTTCCTGACGATAAAAAGGATGAGAGGATGAAGAGGCCATAATTGATGAGCAAGCAAAGCAAAGATGATGTGAGAAAAAGGCTTTTACACGCAGCGAGTATTTAAGGTCTGGAATGCACTGCCTGGAAATGTGGTGGAAGCGTTTAAGAGGCACATTGGATGGTTATTTGGGTTGAAACTTTATTGCTGGAACAGCACAGCAGGTCAGGCAGCATCCAGGGAACAGGAGATTCGACGTTTCGGGCACAGGCCCTTCTTCAGGAACAGGCCCTTCTCCTGTTCCCTGGATGCTGCCTGACCTGCTGTGCTGTTCCAGCAATAAAGTTTCAACTTTGATCTCCAGCATCTGCAGACCTCACTTTCTCCTGGTTATTTGGGTTGTAATGGTGTGCAGGGATAAAGTGACGAGGCAGGAGATTTGCACTAAGGAATAGAACTGGAACAAGCATGATGGGCTGAATGGTCTCCTTCTGCATTATCACAATTCAATGACTCTGCGATTTTGCCTATATCTAGCTCATGCATGCTTGCAAATAACTTATAATGCTTTGCTCCTTCTGTAGTGTCAGTATATGGGGAAGAAGAATACCTGACACAAGACTCCTCATCTCCATCCAGGAGATCCTGTCAGGCCAGCCAGGGGAATACGGCTGCACTGGAGAGGGAGATTGGATATTGACACGGTCCGAGAGAGAAAGCTTCCAATCTGCTTGTTCCAGTTGTACATCAAGCAGCAATGTCTCAATGAAACCTTGAGTAAGGTGGCAGCTCGCAACACAAACACATCTTCCTGTTTATTTCTGCAGCCTTCAGAATACAGAGCCAAGCAAAGGCCAAGAAGAGACTGGTCCCAGCCTCAGGCCCAATGCCTCACAGCCTCAGAGAAAGCACCTTTGAGAAAGAATAAACAGTAACCTCAGAGGATGCACCTTCCTCCCTATCCTCCACCAGTGCAGAGACCTTTCTGGTTTAGGCATAGCTGTGTACCCCTCTATCCACACAAATAGCCCTGTATAACCCTTGTGCCATCCTATACCCCTCTAATTTACAAAAGGCTTGTTATACCTCCATATTATCCTATGGCTAGTCACACTTCCTGTCAACCCATGTCCCTAATCATTCCCAGGCTGCTGATAACATCTATGCCAACTTAGTGCCAAGCTTTTCCATCCTTGTCCCTATCATCACTCTAACTTTCACTCCCACTCCAACTCATCTGCTATCCACACTGGGCACACCTCAGGAGATGTGCTGACTTAAGATAAAAGTGTGCATCTTGCTAACATCATTATTTTAAAAAATGCTAATTGATTTTAAAAAAAACATTCAATGCATTAACATTCCTTCTGTGAATCCCTTATGAAAACAAACATTTCTATTCAATAAGCATCTAGAGCAGTTCATTAATGATGACAGGCACCCCACTGTGATAGGTTGGGAGCTCCGTCATGCAGCACAAATCCTTTAATGGCTCATGTCAGCAGGCACACTTTTTTTTTTAACTTCACACTTTTCTGGAACAGCTCTTTGACAGATTTGGCAAGTTTCACCATTCTTTGGCAGCCTGAGAAGCCCAATGAGTTCATGCAATTCCTCACATAAAAACAATTCTGATTTAAAGGTTCCGAGAGAGAGCCTTTTTTTTGGTCAGCCGGTTCCATAAATCCCGAGCTAAACCCATTCCCATCTTTACGAGAATGGGAAATGCTGCATTCACTGCCAGGACTTTGGATTTCTGAGGACTTCTTCTATTTCTGCCACATCAAAGAGGCTGCTTGTCATGACAAAATATCAGGTTCTTAATTTAATATTCAATTCAAAGACCTCCTGAGACCCTTAATTCCAACTTGCACCAACACCACTTTATCTGCTTTCCCAGTGTTTATTGATTACTTTGGCTCCCAGTCTGGAATGACATGATTTTAAAATTCAATCCTTGATTTAAATTCTTCCATGCTCTTGATCTCGCTATCCCCATCATCTTCTCCTCCCTCTACAACCCCCTGGGATCTCTGCAATCCTTTCATTCTGTCCTTTTGTACATCTCGGGGTTTCATCGTCCAACTACTGGCATCCACGCGTTTGGCAGATGAGGTGCTAAGCTCTGGAATGCTCCGCTAAAATATATGCCTCTTCCTCTCTCACCCTTGAAATGCTATTGAAAACTCACCTCTTAGACCTAACATTTGGCCACTTGTGCTAATGTCCTCTTGCTCAGTGTTAGATATTGTTTGACAATGCTCCTGTAATCTGCTTCAGACATTTGCCACTTTAAAGGAGTTATGTCAGTGCAGGTTAGCAGATTGGCTGAAATGAACTCCTCAAATTATGACGTTGGGTGGAAGCTCAAAAATTTGTGTGACAGCAGTCAGAGTGTTGTTGATAATTCAAGTTCCTATTTTTGGCATTTCAGACACCATGATCAGAAAACTGGTTAGTGATTGGTGCTGGTGTTGCAGGTTTGTGCTGGAAGGATAAAGCCATGGGAAATTGGTTGCTCTAAGCTGCACAACTGAGGTGGCTCAGTGGTTAGCATTGCTACCTCAAAACACCAGGAGTATGTGTTTAATTCTCACCCTTGTGTGACTGTCTTTGTGAGTTTTCTCCAAAGGTGTGCAGGTTAAGTGGATTGGCCATGTTGACTTTTGCAGGCGAGGTGGATTAACCATGGGGAAATTCAGGGGTCTAAGGATTGGGTGGGATGCTGTTCAGAGAGTTGGTGTAGCCTTGATGGGTTGAATGGCCTGCTCCCACACTGTAAAGAGTCTATGATGCTTTTGACCAACCTTCAGAACCTGAATATTTGACAGACGATTAATTTAAGTTGATCAGTCTGAGCAGACGCATGTATCAAAGGCACGTCAGCAAGCTACAGGTGCACATTGTTTACTTTGACCGATATTTTATTTGAATTTCGGTACTTTGATGTTTTGGCAGTTGTTGCATGTTCTGAAGAAAGACCACTGGACCTGAAACGTTAACTCTGTTTTCTCTCTGCAGATGCTGCTGAGTTTCTCCATCCACAGTTGTTTGTTTTATTATTTTGTTGCATATGCTGTTTGATGCTGCAATTCAGATCACTATCCCACAGGAGGTAGTAGCACCACAGAGATGTCCATTTGTTGCCTCTGGAACGCTGGCTGAGCAGACTGCAGAACTGCTCATTCCCAACCACCACATAAAACCCTGACAATGGAACTGACCAGTGAGGGGCCTAAAAGGGTGAAAAGCAAAGGGAAAACAGTCTGAAGGATGCCAAGCAGTCAACCGCATAAATTCTAAAACACAAGTAGACAGGTGTCACGCAGATCATCGTTATTATCCTGCACAATTTAGAGGAAAATTCATTTAATTCACTGCATGTTTCAATGAGGGTTTAACATATGCCATTTGTCTCTTCTAGTTCTCTGAGTGAAGGTAGGGTGACTAAGTTATGGAAATATTTCTCAAGTCAGATTGACAAGGCTGAATGAATCCGCTTTTGATGTGGTGGTTTCATTTGGAGCATCAAGTTATGTATAAGACCCTTCGGTTGACATTTTAAAGCTAGATTGATTACCATTTGAGCACGATTTACAGGGTTGAGTTCGTTTTTTTAAAAAAATCTGTAACTCTTTAAGTGAACAAAAAGAGTAGCTGCAACAATATTCAAACCAGAAGGAATTATAGAACATAGAATAGTATAGTATAGCTTAGTACAGGCCCTTCAACCTTTGATGTTGGGCCGACCCTTTATCCCACTCTAAGATCAAACTAACCTATGTACCTTTCATTTTACTATCTTCCATGTGCCTATCCAAGAGTCACTTAAATGTCCCTAATGTCTATGACTCTACTACCACAGCCGGCAGTGCATTCCATGCACCCACCACTCTGAGTAAAGAAACTACCTCTGATGTCTCCCCAAAACCTTCCTCCAATCACCTTAAAATTATGCCCACTTGTGATTGCCACTTATGCCCTGGTAAAAAGTCTATGACTATTCACTCTATCCATGCTTTCATCATCTTGAACACCTCTATCAAATCACCCCTCATCTTTCTTCGCTCCAATGAGAAAAGTCCAAACTCCTTCAACCTTTCTTCATAAGACATATTCTCCAGTCCAGACAGCATCCTGATAAATCTCCTCTGCACTGTGTCTAAAGCTCCCACATCCTTCCGATAATGAGGTGACCAGAACTGAACAGAATATTCCAAGTGTGGTCCAACCAGGGCTCTATAGAGCTGCAGTGTAACCTCGTAGCTCTTGAACTCAATCCCCCTGCTAATGAAAGCCAACGCACCATACACCTTTGTAACAACCCTTTCAACTTGAGTGGCAAATTTGAGGATTCAATGGACATGGATCCCAAGATCCCTCTGTTCCTCCACACAGCCAAGAATCCTGCCTTTAGCCCTATAATCTGCATTCAGATTCGACCTTCCAAAATGAATTACTTCACACCTTTCCAGGTTGAACTCCATCTGCCACTTCTGAGCTCAGCTCTGCATCCTGTCAATTCCCATTGCGACCTACAATAGCCTTCCACACTATCCACCAATCTCATGTCATCAGCAAACTTACTAATCCATCTTTCCACTTCCTCATCCAAATCATTTATAAGTATCACAAAGAGCACAAGTCCCAGATCAGATCCCGGCAGAACACCACTGGTCACCGAGCTCTAAGCTGAACAATTTCCATTTACTGTCACCCTCTATCTTCTATGGACCAACCAATTCTGTATCCAGCCAAATTTCCCTATATCCCATGCCTCCTTACTTTCTGAACTATTGAAATTATTGGAAACTACATGGGGAACCTTTTCAAACACCTTGCTAAAATCCACGTATACCACGTCTACCTTAATCAATATGTTTTGTCACATCCTTGAAGAATTCAATAAGGCTTGTGAGGCATGATCTGCTCCTCGCAAAGCCATGTTGACTATCTCTAATCAAACTATGGTTTTCCAAGTAATCATAAATCCTGTTTCTTAGAATCCTCCTCGATAATTTGCTCATCACAGATATAAGATTGGTTGGTCTGTAATTCCCAGGATTGTCCCTATTCCCTTTCTTGAACAAGGAAATAACATTTGCCATTTTCCAATCATCTAGCACTACACCAATGGACAGTGAGGACACAAAGATCATCAGCAAAGGTACAGCAACCTCTTCCGTTGCTTCCTGTAGAAATCTCGAGTATATCCCATCTGGCCCAGGGGACTTATCTATCCTTACATATTTCAAACTTTTCAGCACATTCTCCTTCTTAACATCAACTTGTTCAAGCATGTTCTATGTTCTATATCAGCCTGTTTTGTGCTGAACTCACAAACGTCAAGGTCCCTCTCAGTAGTGAATATTTAAGCAAAGTATTCATTGAGGATCTCCCCTACCTCTTCTAACTCTAGGCACAAATTCCCTCCACTATCCCTGATCAGCTCTATCCTCATTCTGGCCATCATCTTGATCCTCACCTAAGTGTAGAATGCCTTACAGTTTTCCTTAATCTGACCTGCTAATATTTTTCTCATGCCGCCTTCCCGCTCTCCTCAGTCCATTCTTCAGTTCCTTCCTGGCTACCTTGTTAACCCTCTGGAGCCCTGTTTGATCCTTACCTCCTCAACCTTAAGTAAGCTTCCTTCTTCTTCTTGACTAGTTGTTCCATGTCCCTTGTCACCGAAGGTTCCTTCACCCTACCACCCTTTCCTTACCTCAGTGGGACAAACCTATCCATCACTCGCAGCAAGTGCTCCCTAAATGACCTCCACATTTCTCTCATGCATTTCCCTGAGAACATCTGTTTCTATTTTCTGCCTAATAGCATTGTAATTCCCCCGCGCCCAATTAAATACTTTCCCATACTGTCTGCTCCTATCACTCTCCATGAGATTGAGATTCCCTACAGTATGGAAACAGGCCCTTCGGCCAAATAAGTCCACACCGACCCTCTGAGGAGTAACCCACTCAGTCCCATTCCCCTACTCTATATTTACCCCTGACATTTATTGCAGATCCCCAATTGCCTTTTGAGAAGGTGTTGGTGAGCTACCTTCTTGAAGCGCTGCAGTCTGTGGCATGGATGCACATACAATGCTGCTGGGGAGGGTATTGCAGAATTTGACCCAGCGATGCTAGAGGAATAGCAATATGTTTCCAAGTCAGGATGGTCAGTGGCTTGGAAAGGAACTGGCAAGTGGTGATGTAACTGCTGCCCTTGTCCTACGAGATGTTAATGGAGCTTTCAGAGGAATGTGGGTGAGTTGCTACTTGTCTCATGAAGCTGAGCTCTATCACAATCTTCATCAGCATGGATAGATCTGTACTGGAGAAAGTAATATTAGATTAGATTCCTACAGTGTTGAAACAGATCCTTCAGCCCAACAAGCCCACACTGACCCTCCGAAGAGTAACCCACCCAGGCCCATGTCCCTCTGACTAACACTATGGACAATTTAGCATGGCCAATTCACCTGGCCTGCACATCTTTGGATTGTGGGAGGAAACTGGAGCACCCGGAGGAAGCCCACACAGACACAGGGAGAAAGTACAAACTTCACACAGAAAGTCGCCCAAGGCAGGAATTGAACTCGGGTCCCTGGTAGTGTGAGACAACAGTGCTAACCACTGAGCCACTGTACCGCTCCCTACATGACTATAGTCAAGGTTAGGAAGTTGTGATCACTATCACCCGAAATGCTTTCCCACCGACAGATCTGACACCTGGTCTGGTTCATTGACAAGCACCAAATCCAATATGCCCTCCTCTCTCGTCAGCCTATCTACATATTGAGTCAGGAATCCTTTCTGGACACACCTGACAAAAACTGCTCCATCCAAACTATTTGAACTAAGGAGGTTCCTGAAGAAGGGCTTATGCCCGAAACGTCGATTCTCCTGCTCCTTGGATGCTGCCTGACCTGCTGCGCTTTTCCAGCAACACATTTTCAGCTCCAATCAATATTAGGGAAGTTTAAAGTCACCCATTACAGCAACCCTTTTGCTTCTGTGACTTTCCAAAACCTGTCTCCCAATCTGCTCCTCTGTGTCTCTGATGCTATTGTTGGGGGGGGGGGGGAGGTCTAGAGAAACCTCCCAATATGTGACTGCTCCTTTCTTGTTTCTGACTTCCACCCATACTGACTCAGTAGACAAATCCTCCTTGGCAACCTCACTTTCTGCAGCTGTGATACTAGCCCTGATTAGCAAGACCACTCCTCCATCTATTTTACCTCCCTCCCTATTCCTTTTGAAACATATAAACCCTGGAACATCCAACAACCATTCCTGCCCCTGTGATATCCAGATGTCCATATGGCCACAATATCATAGTTCCAAGCACTGCTCAATGCTTTAAGTTCATCATCCTTATTCCTGATACTTCTTGTATTAAAATAGACACACTTCAACCCATCACACTGATTGCCACTTTGCCCTATCAACTGTCTATCCCTCCTCACAGACTCTGCACACTGTATCTGGCTGTTCACTAGCTACTCAATCCTCAGATCAGTTTAAACCCTCTCTAAAAGCTCTAGCAAACCTCTCACCCGGGATATTGGTGTCCCTCCAGTTCAGGTACAACCTGTTCTTCTTGTACAGGTCCCACCTTCCCCAGAAGGTGTCCCAATGTTCCGCATATCTGAAGCCCTCCTTCTTACATCAACCCTGCACTCGCTATCTATTCCTAGCCTCATTAGCCTGTGGCACCGATAGCATTCCTGAGATTACTACTCTGCTCGCCCTCTTTTATCTTCCAACCTAACTTCCTATATTCACTTGGATGTCAGCATGGGCGGAAGTCAGAAACAGGAAAGGAGCAGTCACGTTATTGGGAGTTTTCCATCGATTGGGAGACAGATTTTGGAAAGGTGCAGAAGTAACAGGGCTGTTGTCATGGATGACTTTAACTCCCCTAATATTGATTGGAATCTCCTTAGTTCAGGTACAGAAGGTACAGAAGGAGACTATTTGGCCCATTCTACCTGCACTGCTTCTATTAACTACTGCTACACTGTGCAAATCTGCTTTTTCCCCTTATTCTGCACACCATAACTATTCAAAACAACATCCAATGCCCTCTTGATTCTCATTGAATGCATCACTTCAAAATATCTCTACAATAGCACAGATCCCCATTCATGTTTAATTGTCACTTGGGTTTATAAGTCCTTCATGTCTCTTTCATAGAGCCATGGCAATTAGCCAGGATGCCGGCCTGGGTGCAGATGCATAATCCGATGTGAGTGGCATTGACCTTCTCCCATGGGCAGAGTCGTACTGTGTGGCCAGTTCATGGTAAGTTCTCCATCCAGCTTCCAGGAGCTGCTGTCTGGGTGGAAACCATGTCTATTATCTGAAACTATAGCAAGTGTTGGTTTTATATTTAAAGTGAGCTGGTTTAACCCAAGAACCCAACACCAGCCTCACCTTCTGGAAGCAAGTTAATCCCACATTAGAATCAAAGAATCTCCATGGCATGGAAACAGGCTATTCAACCCATCAAGTCCACACTGCCTGTCTGAAGACATCCCACCCAGACTCACCACATCCCCATAACCCTGCATTCTCTGTGGCTAACCCACCTAGCCTGCACATCCCTAGACACTTTGGGTAATTTAGCATGGCCAATCCATCCTAACCTGCACATCTTTGGACTGTGGCAGTCAGACAAAGCCCATGCAGACACGGGGAGAATGTGCAAGCTGCACACAGACAGTCACCCAAGGCTGGATTCGAACCTTTGTCCCTGGCATTGTGAAGCAGCAGTGCTAACCACTGAGCCACTATGTCGCCCCACCCCAGTAGAGCAACATGTACAGTAGGGGGCCCTAACCCAGAACCAATGTCTGGCCCACTCCTTTTTGAAAATGCTTAATGCCATAGCTTCCAACTGCACGAATACCAGAGTCACAATTTGCAATGGTATGAATATTATTTGGAAATTTGGTTCTAAATTGCACAGAACCATGTATAGCTTAATTTGTATTTCCATAATTTTGTGAATTAAGGAGAGGAGTCAGTTTCATTTCTGATTCGATTGAGTCGTAAAAGGATTTCTGGAAGTGTGCTTACATGCATTTAAATGAGGCTGTTCAAGGTTGACATACAGTTCAGTGCTTTATAAAAAAAAAAGTGTGGAAGATAGGGAAAATGTTGGGCAATTGCCTAACAACAATGTGTCCCCTTTCACAACAAGACACAAACAGAAACAGCTTCCATTTAGGGAGAGAGAACTATCCAGAAAGTCACTGCATGCGCAGATCTCTTTCAGACAGAAGTAGGTCATTTTGGAAGAAGATGTCTCTGAGAGAAGCTATTAGCAATCTCCAGAAAGTCGAGACAAGAGAAAAGCAGTCTAGGATGTAGTATGATGGTACTGTACCTTTTAGAGATGTGTTCTGTGCTGTTTCTCTTGCAGAGAGGCATTGTCACAGAGGTGATGAAATGTCTCCTTCAGACAGGCAGTTGGTAAACAGCCTTTGAGTTCTGCCTAGATGTTTTATTTTAAACAAAGAATCATGAGTGGTTGGAGTCAGGGCTCACATAGATTCAGCAAGGTTTTTAGTTTTTCTTTCAGTTGGTGAGAAGGTTTCTGATGGCTACTGGAGCTCAATGCTTGAGTTCTCTGCTATTAGAGTCTTAGACAGTGAGGCTTCCCCGTAAAAATCAGAGAAAGCAGATTGTTTATTTCTTCCAGTCTAGAGAGAGACTGAGACTATTTTGCTCAATGAGACTATTTTGCTCAATTACATTTTTACCAAAGGGTGTGTTTATGGGGTGCTGTCTATGTTGGAACAGTTAATGTTTAGTGGTTAAATAGTGTATTATTTTGTTAGATATTTCAATACAGTAAAGTTATGCTAATTCTTCTATGTGTTGTATTTTAACAATGTTGTAAGAATAAAGTATGTTTTGACTAAATCTTAGTGGTGGACCAATTGAATCATATCAGGAACACAGTGCCTCAGGTCTTTTAAAAAAATGTATAAGTTAGGGTCTAGGCCACCTCCATAATATACTTTGGGAGAGAGGGGTGTCAGGTCTAGTCCATAACAATAGTCAGTAAGAGAAAACTCCACAAATGGAAGGCTGTGAAGAAAGTGTTTAAGGAATCCATGTTAAGTGACAATTGAGCTGTTAATAGTTAGCTTAAAGGTCTCATGATCACATCATCAAGACAATGGCAAAGTAGGGCTCCTGTGTCAGGGCCTGTATGCTCCGTTTTTTTATCTCTCTTTTCTTTTTTTTCCTTTATCTACTTACTTTCCCTTATTTACCATCGGTGGTGGTGAGAGGCCCAGCGCAGACCTCATGGTGGCAGTCAGTTAGCCCTTATCGACTTCTCTGGGGTGAGCATAGGACATGGCATCAAAATCGGCTGCTGCTACATCAGCAGAGCTGACGTCGGTGAGGTAGGTCCCTCAGGGAAAGATGGCGTCTGAGGGTCAGCGGCTTCGTCGTTGGTTGTGTCCAGCCCTGGTGGCAAAGTGGTGGCAGAAGGGAATCACAATAACATGAGCAAAGTGGGCTCCATGGTGAGAGTTGTTGGTAGGTCCGACGTCGGTAACAGCGAGGCAGTGGTGAAGGAGAATTGGCCTAGCAGTGAAAGATGGCGCCTGAAGAGTGGTGACTTCAGCATTGGTTGGGTCCTGTGTGGATGGCAGTGGAGGAGGGATGACAGCGCAGGCATCATTGATGATGAGCTGCCTCAGGAATGATGGACTCGCTTTAAGCTATATCTTCCCTTTTCTTTTCATTCTTAAAACTATTCAAAATGACGCCAGATCATGGCAACAATGGAAAGGCTTTTCACTGTATTTTACTGTTTTTCTTACAGTAAAATACATGTGATAATGAAATCATAAATCAAGTCTCCTTATGAAGAGACACTAATTAAAGAAGCTGGCATTAAGTGAATATAGCTATTTGCCAGAAAAAGCCAACTACAGCTTAGATTAGATTAGATTCCCTACAGTATGGAAACAGGCTCTTCAGCCCAACAAGTCCACACCGACCCTCTGCAGAGTAACCCACCCAGACCCATTCCCCTACCCTGTATTTGCCTCTGACTAATGCATCCAACACTATGGGCAATTTAGCATGGCCAATTCACCTAATCTGAGCTGCCAGAGGAAGTGGTGGAGACTGTAGATTACAGCATTTAAAAGGTATCTGGATGGGTATATGAATATGAAGGGTCTAGAGGGATATGAGCCATCTGCTGGCAAAGGGGACTAGATTTATCTAGGATATCTGGTCAGCGTGGACGAGTTGGACTGAAAGGTCTGTTTCTATGCTGTGCATCTCTCTGACTCTATGACTTGTGGAACAGGTGAGATTTGGGCCTCCTGGCTCAGAAATAGGGACACTACCACTGCACTTTTCGAGCCCTGAACCTATAGGTATTCTTAATCAACCTTGCAGACACATTTTATCACATGTCAAGAACAGCTGGGTCCTGAACCTGGGTCTCCTAATTTAGAGTAAGGACATTACCACGCCATAAGAGCCCTCAAAAAATGCTTTTTCTGTTAATCAGACTATATGAGGATATCTTAAATCTATCTGTTCAGGCCTACTCTGACACACATTTGGAGCAGCTGGGATTTGAACCCATATTTTCTGGCTCAGACACAGCAATATCAGCAGCGTACCACAAGAGCACTACGGTTTACCAATGTGATTTGTATCTTGATTGCTATCATGTAATGAATAGCATCCTATTTAAGACAAGAACCTCATTTCAATGAACAACCTAATGTTCTCTCTCTACCACATGAGACGTCCCAATCTAAATGGATAATGGTGCCAACACGTATATCTGACAATGACATGTTGCCAGTAGTATGCATCACATCATCTGAATTCTTTGCCAGGCCACTTCCTGAAAGCAGTGAGGAATGAACCATTTTCCTGTGGATCTGGAATTGACCACACCAGGTAAAGATAGCAGATTCTCCTGAAGAATTAACCTGGGCGTCAGGGTCGCTAAGCCATTGGCATCACTACAATATCACTATTTCACATCTAGTAGCTTTGCATTTAGCAAAGGTATAGAAACAATCTTAACGTTCGCAGAGTTGTTACAGAGCAGAAAGAGGGCATTTGGCCCATTGTGCCTGCACCAACTCCTTTAACGAGCACCATTACCTAGTGCCAGTCCTGTGCCTTTCCTCCATCCCCTTTCACATTAAGTTTTCCAAATAACAGTCCAGTACTCCACTTGAATGTCTCAATTGAACCTGCCACCACCTTCCAGGCAGTGGATTCCAGACTCTACTCGCTGTGTGAAAATGTTTTTTTTCTCACATCACTCTTGTTTTGTTTTCACATCACTTTAAAAAGTCCTCTCATTCTTGTTCCTTTTACAAGCAGAAACAGCTTCTCCCTCTCTATCCAACCTGCTCATAATTTTGATAGTCTCAATCAAATCTCCTCTCAGTCTCCACATCTCCAAGGAGAACAGTCCCACCTTCTTCGATCTATCCTCATTGCTGAAGTTTCTCTTTCCTGGAATCAGACTTGTAAATCATTCTGCATTCTCTCCAAAGCACTCACATCTTTCCTATAATGTAGTGCCTTGATACAATGCTCCAGCTGAGGTGTAGCAAGTGTCTTGTACCAGTTTAAATCACCTCCCTGTGTTTGTACTCAATATCCCTATTAATAAAACCGAGATTGCTATCTGCTTTGTTAACTGTCCTCCCCTTACCTTTCCTGCCACTTTCAATGCTCAGTGCACGTATACACCCAGGTCTCTCTGTTCCTGCACCTCTTAAAATTATACTCCCTATTTTATATTGTCTTTCAATATTCTTCCTGCTAAAGTGTACAACTTCACATTTCCCTGCATTGAATGCCATCTGCCACCTATCTCTCTTACAGGACGCTGCTTCCTGCTAGTTACACAACCTCGAAGCCAGTATAAACATCACACTTCACAGAGTTTGATGTTTTTACAGGAGTACGATTTCTGCTCCAAAGATCCAACTACATTTTCACAAACAGCCAAAAGAATAAACTAAAATGTTCTGATGACATTTTGTAAAGAAACAGAATTTCTTTTTTTCTGCCAATTGTGTTTGTGTTTGAAACCTTAAGAAAAATCAGAATTTCCTTTCTGTTCTGCCTCACTTAATGTAAGCTGTAGTGTAAATTGCTAAAACAGCATGTTTTCTTTTGTATTTCAAAGAAGTACATCGCATAGATCCTTCTCAGCCTTGGAAGTACACTTGAAGAAACAGAAATGTTAGTGCATTAATGTTGACCTGTTCCATGTGGAACCCAAGAGTTTTCTTGGAGGTTCTGGTAATCAGCTGTTCAATTCATTGAAGTTTCCCTTGGCTGATACTAAATGTGGAGGGGCTGTTTTATGAGGCGAGGTTGAATAGGTTGAGGGTGTAATCATTGGAGTTGAGGACTAGGAGGTAACCTGATGGAAACATTCAAGATTTTTAGGAGACATGACAGGGTAAATGTGGAAAGATTGTTTCTCCTTGTGAGAGAATCTAGGACCATTTGCAAATTTTCAGAATAAAGCATTGTCCATTTAAGACAGAGATGAGTTTGAATTTCTTCTCTCAAAGGGTAGCGAATCTATGAAAGTCTTGACCATCGAGGCTGGGTCATTCAGAATATTCAAGGCTGAGATAGACAGATTTTTAATCAATAAGAGAATTGAGGGTTATTGGGAGAAGTCGGGAAAGTGGAACTGAGGTTTATCACATCAGCCATGATCTCACTAGATAGCAGAACAGACTCGATGGGCTGAATGGCCTACTTCTGCTCCATTACCTTGTGGTGTAGCAGAAACAGCGGACAGATTAGAAATTGGCAGGCCAATAGCAAAATGGGGTTCAATGCAGAAACTAATAAAGTGATACAGTTCAACAGGGTGTGCAGGAATAATGAAACCTAAATGTATATGTACATAAGTCACTAATGGGGCAGGACAGGTAGAGAGAGCTGTTAACAACTAAAAGACTATCCTAAGGTTCAATAATAGGGGCATAGAGTAGAGGAGCAGAGAGGTTATGCTGATCTAATGTAGATACTGGTTAAACCTCAGCTAGAGTACTGGGAACAGTTCTGGGAGCCAAAGCATAGGAAGGAAGGAACGCATTGGAGAGAGAGAGTAGAAAAGATTTACGACTATACGGGCGGCATGGTGGCTCAGCGGTTAGCACTGCTGCCTCATAGCACCAGGGACCTTGGGCAACTTTCTCTGTGGAGTTTGCATATTCTCCCCCTGTCTGCCTGGGTTTCCTTTGGGTGTTCCGGTTTTCTCCCACAGTCCAAAGATGTGCAGGTCAGGTGAATTGGCCATGCTAAATTGTCCATAGAGTTGGTTGCATTAGGCAGGGGTAAATATGTGGAATGAGTCTGGGTGGTTTACTCTTCGGACAGTCGGAGCGGACTAGTTGGGCCGAAGGGCCTGTTTCCACACTGTAAGGAATCTAATAATTCTAGACACAAGAAACTTCCAAGTATGAGAACTGTTTACTTTGGAGAGGAGAAGGCTGGGGGGGCGGGGACATGATTCAAATTTTCAACATCTTGAGAACAGAAAGATACGGAGAAACTATTCATGCCCATAAAAAGAGAAGGCACAGATTTAGCAAAAGAAGCAAAAGTGAGGTGAGAGAAAGCATTTTCACTCAGTGAGGAGTTAAACAGTCTGAAATGCACTGCCTGGAAGCATGGTGGAGGCAGGCTGAACTGAGGATTCAAGAGGATGTCACATGATTGTTTAAATCAAAAGAATATGTTGGGTTATGGGAAAAAGACAGGAGTATAGTACAAAAAGAAAATGCTCAGACAAGATGGGCCAAATGGCCTTCTTCTGCCACAGTAACAATTCCATGATTCTGTGAAGGTGTGAAAGCTCACCTATTGGTTTGGCTTAGGGGAATACGCTGCAAATTGCATTCAATTTCTTCAATGACATAGGTATTTGTTAAGGCATTTTAAATTTTGAATCAAGAAATATTTAATATTGTAAGAAACTGCAGTGTATTTTGAAAAAGTGTAGTCTCTAATGCTTCATCCATATTGCCATCATTTGTGTGTGAGCCTTTAAAACAAGAACTAACTTTGACAGCTCTCTCCTGTTCCAACCTGAACATTTCTAATGAAGATTGTTGGAGTGTGTTCAACAATGGAAACCCTTCCTGAACCTGGAGGTATTGGGGTTAACTGCAGTGCATACATCTATGCCATATGATCATTAGAGCATAAGACACAGGAGCAGAAATTAGGCCATTCAGCCCATTGAGTCTGCTCCACCATTCAATCATGGCTGACACGTTCCTCAACTCCATTCTCCGGCTTTCTCCCGTAACCCTTAATCCCTTTGACAATCAAGAACCTATCCATCTCCATCTTAAATATACTCTCAATGACCTGGCCTCCACAGTCTTTTCTGTGGCAGTGAATTCCATAGATTCGCCACTCTCTGGCTGAAGAAGTTTCTCCTTATCTCTGATCTAAAAAGTCCTCCCTTTACTCTAAGGTTGTGCCCTCAGATCCTCATCTCTCCTACCAATGGAAACAACTTCCCAACATCCACTCTTTCCAAGCCATTCAGTATTCTGTAAGTTTCAATTAGATCCCCCCTCATTCTTCTAAACTCCATTGAGTATAGATGCAGAATCCTCAAGTATTCCTCAATTGCAAACCTAACTCTATTTCCAAGTAGGAGTCCATTAGTCAAATGGTTTTCTCTGCATCACTTTTCATGATTCTTTCCAAGTTGTTTTTCAAACACTCATTCATGGCATCACTGGCTAGGCCAGCATTTATTGCCCATCCCTAATTGCTCAGAGGGCAGTTAAGAGTCAACCCACGTTGCTGTTGGTCTGGAGTCACATGTGGGCCAGACCAGGTAAGGATGGCAGTTTCCTTCCCTAAATGACATTAGTGAATCACATTTTTTTTTTTCTCTCTGACAATCAGTGAGGGTTTCATGGTCATCATTATTTCCTTGATTGCTGATATTTTATTGAATATTGCCTGGGTCTCTCTGGTTTCTATATGAGATCAGCTTTAATACTGTCTCTCCATCTTCTTTGTATCAAAGTGTATCACCTTACTCTCCTCTGCATTGAACTTCATCTGCTACCTATTTGCTCACCAATGTCTACTCGTCTGTCCACTCTCTCTGCCAAACCATAAGACCAGAGGACAGAGGGGCACAAGTAGGCTATTCAGCCCATCAAGTCTGCTTTGCTATTCAGTGAGAGCATGGCTGATCTCATAATTCTCTATCACCAACACCTCTACGTCATCACATCCTCTATATAAGCTTATTATTTCATTCTATTCCTCTGGATCAAATAGGAACATTCCATTTCAATTGCTCATGTACAAACCCTGCGGCGAACTTCGAAATAAAGCGATTATGACTATTAAAGCAGACTCTCAAATAATTTCAGACAGCTGCCAGGTTGGGACTGCCATGGTAGTCTGCTCATTAAAACAGAGGAGTCACATGAATCACAGTCAAAATATCGCTGCATTGCTGAGCCCTGCAACTCTCCCACATTCTCAGTCCCTAAACGCCAGGACTCGCTTTCTATGCAGCATGTAATGCACTCATTAATCACTATGTCATATCATCACTGAGGGATCCTCTCCACTTCTTTTGCAGACTGCTGACTTGCCTGATTTTTCTTTGTGATGAGACTGTCAGTTATTTATCTTCATGTTGGCAGGTTGATGGAGTATATACACAGAATGCAACATCTTGACTAGCTCAAATGGTATAAAAGGCATTGGAGTTTAAATACAGGGAAGTCTTGTTCCAACCACACAGGGATTTAGTGGGGCACCTGGCGTATTATGTGAAAAAGGAATTTAAGAAAACATTTGGGCAGTTCAGAAATGATTTACTCGGCTGATTCCTGGGTGAAGGAGTTGGTTTATTAAGCACAGCTTAAGAGGCTAGGCCTTTATTCATGAGAGTGAGGGCTGATCTTATTGAGTCATTCAAGATTCTGAGGGGCAAAAGTAGAAATTGCTGGAAAACCTCAGCAAGTCTGGCAACATCTGTGGAGAGAGAAAGCAGAATTAATATTTCGGGTCCAGTGAATCCTTCTTCAGAACTGCGTTTTGAGGAGACTTGACAGGGTAGATGTTGAAAAGATGTTTCCACATGTGGAGGAGTCTCAAACTAGGGTAGCACAATGGCTCAGTGGTTAGCACTGCTGCCTCACTGCACCAAGGACCCAGGTTCGATTCCAACCTTGGGCAACCATTTGTGCAAAGTTCACACATTCTCACCATGTCTGTTCAGGTTCCCTCTGGATGGTCTGGTTTTCTCCCACGGTCTAGTAATATGCAGGTTAGGTATATTACCCTGGGTGTGCAGGCTAGGTGTGTTCACCATGGGAAATGCAAAGTTACAGTGATTGGGTGGGATGCTCTTTAGAGATGTTTTTAGACTTGATGGGCTGAAAGGCCTGCTACTACACTGTAGGGATTCTATGGAACACAGCTACAGAATAAGGGGGCACTCATTAAAACTGAGATGCAAAGAAATTTCTTCTCCTAAAGGAGAGTGAATGTCTTGAATTCTCTACCAAGAGAGTTGTGGGGGCTAGATCACCATGTGGATTTAAAGAGGAGGTAGATAGGTTGGCAGGCAGGCTTGAGGGGCTGAATAGTCTCATGCCACTCCTATTTCTAATGTTCTTAAACTGCAAGTTGATATATTTATACCATAAATGACTCAAGAGCAATCACCCTGCCTTCAGTATGAACATTTGCATCCCTCTTGGGCACGTTTTAAGTGTGATGCTCAATTAACAGCAACAATAGCGAAACATCTGCTCAAGGGATACAACTTGGCAGTTGCCAGATATTTAAATGGCTCTGAATCTCAGCCCAGATGAGAAGCACAAGAGGTCATAACTGGAGGAGGGCAATGTTCTTGGATGTGGGTAGTGCTGGGTCAAGTCACAGAGATACACAGGAGTGACACCAAGAAGGAATTTGAAAATAAGCAGGAGAGTGATTAAAGGTGAGATTTTACTGGTTTGAGAGTCAGTGGCACTCAGCATGAGATGGGTCAACAGGACCTGGGCTGAGTTAAAATTGGGCATTAGAACATGGTGTGAGTTCAAATTTACAGGGGTGCAAGGTAGGAGCATTGAGATTGTTGACTCAACATGATATTTCATGGTCTACTGACCTAATCCAGTAATTATTTATGATTATTAAACCCAACAAACATTTCACAATCCATTGTTAAAACTATATCTGTTCATAACAATCCTACACAGGCTAACACTGAGAAACTGGGATTCAGTGTGAACAGTGACTCTGTTTATTTACTTAACCAAGCTCCCATCTGAAAATCCGTTTGGACTCATTTGTCTTTTCCCAGTCTGGGAGAACAGAGATCTTCAAGAGGTATTTGCAACAGCTCGATCCTGAATATGGCATAACAAAGATTAGCAGACTAAGCTAATGCTTGGACAGAGACCAAATTATGTCCGTTCAACAGCTGGCAAACAAATTCCATTTTCATTTATTTACAAGCGCTATCAGACAGTCTCACACACTGCTGCCAGTAATTGTACTGTTACCGTGAAATGGTTCTTTGTTTGAGCCGGGGCAGCTCCAAAGTAAATATTTCCTCCAACATGAGGCCACTTCTCCCCTCCCTTCTGACCCATGTTGGGACAGTCGCCAGTTAATCTGTCCTAACATACTCCCCCCACCCATTCCCTAATGGATTCCAGATCCAGATGCTACCAGAGGCCATGGGGAGAAGCCATCGTGTGAATCCTGTCAATGATATAATAATAGATCCTTTTCGGGATCCACCAGAACAGCTCAGAGTTGGTTCAGAACAAGTGATGAAAAATGTGTTGCTGGAAAAGCGCAGCAGGTCAGGCAGCATCCAAGGAGCAGGAGAATCGACGTTTCGGGCATAAGCCCTTCTTCTTATGCCTGAAACGTCGATTCTCCTGCTCCTTGGATGCTGCCTGACCTGCTGCGCTTTTCCAGCAACACATTTTTCAGCTCTGACCTCCAGCATCTGCAGTCCTCACTTTCAGAACAAGTGATACCATTCAAAGTTTCTGTTTATCATCTCATTGAGAATTTGTTGTGTTTTAATTGAAACAAAAGAGCTATATAGTATGGGTTCTTGTATTGCGGTGGTAACATCTCTACCTTTAGACCAGAAAGCCCAGGTCCTGCTCGCATGCCCACATGTCTGTCCTCGGCATGCTGCAGTGTTCCAGTGAATCACAGCACCAACTGGAGGAACAACATTCATACTAAAATATAGGGTCACGAAGTTGGTATGCAAAAATGGTAAAATTGTGAAATGAGGAAAAGTATTGTGATGTCCCTTTAAGGTAAAGTGCTTTTCATGCTTAAAGATTTTTTTAAAAAATGAATGTCTGTGGGTAAGCAGCTGCTGGTGCTCGAATTGACATATTGTATCAACCTGAAACCAAGAATCTGATGTGTCATAGGGTGATATATCACAGAGGGGCAATTGGGCAGAAAAGGAAGAGCCAACTGTCATCTGAAGAAAGAGCAAGCCTGCCAACTGAGAAATAAATACTGGGCTCTCACAAGAAATCGCCACGCTCTCTAAAAAGCACTGTCTGTATATAAAGGATTATGGCACATTTAGCGAATATTCTTGATACCAGAACATGACAGAGGACACATCCCCAATAGCAGAATCAGTGGAGAGGAAGAGGAACATTCTGGAAGACGCATTCTGTGTGAACTTTGAGAGACGAAGTTTTAATTTGTTGATTTCTTACTACCTGGATTTATATAAGTTGGACCTGTGTTATTGGAACAGCATACATATAGAATTTAGTTTTAATTGGGAATAAATAGTTAGAGAGGCATTGTTTGGTTGATTAGAAATTCAGTTAAGTTGTTCGCTGTTGGGGTTAGATAAATAAATTGTTATTTGTTAATTATAGACTGGGTGAAGAATTCTATTTCATCTAACCACTCCTTTATAGCAGATTGGGGTTGTAGGTTATAAGAAATAGGTTATAACACTTTTCATACTTCTTTTATCAGACTACGAGGTGAGATGAACTTTACTGGGTGTTTCAGTTTTAATTATCAGAGGGGTGTCGACCTCCGCTTTATAATAATAGATTGATAACATTAATCTCTGGTAGGGGTTTGCTCCCTCTTATAGAGATCAGTTTGTCAATCAGAACCAAGGACTGTACAATAATAAAGGAAGAACAGGTGGCAATTCTGGTTCAAGATCCTCACAACCACCACTTGCAGGAAAGTGAGCAAGTGTTTGCAAAACTAACATTGTGCCTCACTTACTTCAGAAAGTATACTCCTCAGAAGGACAAGTCCAGAAGGAGTTATGATTAGAGGGGCACTGTGCTGCCCATGCCCTGGTCTTGCTGTGGGAATCCATTCCACAGGGGAGCGGCCCAGTAGTCAGTATCAATTAATAGCACAGAACCATCTGCACGATAAACCAAATAACTGCAGATGCTGGAAATCAGAAACATAAACGGTAATGGCTGGAGAAACTCAGCAAGGCTTGGCATCATCTGTGGAGAGAAGGCAGAATTCACGTTTGGAGTCCATTGACTCTTCTTCAATGAACCTTCTGAAGAGGGATTATTGAATTCAAAACACTAAGCAGCTTTCTCTCCACAGATGCTGCTGGTCCTGCTCAGTATCTCCAGCAATTTCTGCTTTTGTTTCAGTACTACATTATCATTGTTGATTTCAATTGCGAGTATAACTGATGGGGCTGTATCCCTTTAGTAATATTCCCAATTTACCTTTACTTCAGTATCTTTTTGCTGAAGAAATTATAGATTTTCTTCATAAGTCCCCGGGCCAAAAGGATACGTAAGGTTACCACAGGAAGTGAAGGAAGAGATTGCTGCGCCTTTGGCGATGATCTTTGCGTCCTCACTGTCCACTGGAGTAATGCCAGATGATTGGAGGGAGGCAAATGTTATTCTCTTGTTCAAAAAAGGTCCATGCTGACCAAAATATCCATCCACGCTAACCCCATTTCCCTGCACTTGGCCCACATCTGCCCACACCTTCCCGCTCACCTCTGTCCAAGGCCCTAAAGGATCATTTCAAATCTGGCAGAGATTTTCCTGCACATCCTCTCACCTCATTCATTAGATCCATTGCTCTTGACGTGGTCTTATCTACACCAGGGAGACAGAGTGCCAACTCACGGAATGGTTCAGGGAACATCACTGGTCTTCATGCATCAAACAATCCCACCACCCTATGGCCAACCACTTCAACTCCCTCTCCCCATTCTTCCAAGGACATGCAAATGCTGGGCCTCCTCCATCAAATCAAAGCCACCTGCCAGGTGGAGGAAAACCGCCTCATCTTCCACCTTGGGACCCTGCAACCACATGGCATCAATATTGACTTCACCAGTTTCCATATCTTCCCTCCCTCTACCTCACCTCAGATCCAACTCTCCATCTCAACATTGCCTTCTTGACCTATCCTACCTGTCCACCTTCCTTCTCACTTATTTGCTCCACCCTCCCAACCGACCTATCACAATTACCCCCTACCTACATCCACCTATCACTATCTCAGTTACCTTCCCCCCTGGCACCACCCCCACCACATCTTTCATTCCCCTTCCCCTCCCCCCACACTCCTGTTGAAGGGCTTATGCCCGAAACGTCGATTCTTCTGCTCCTTGAATGCTGCCCAACCTGCTGTGTTTTTCCAACGCCACATGTTTCAACCTATATCCTTCTAAATATTTCCTATCCATGTATTTGTCCAAATGTCTTTTAAATGTTGTTAATGTACCCGCCTCAACCACTTCCGCTGGCAGCTCATTCCATATGCGTACCACCCTCTGTCTAAAAAGGATGCACCTTGGATTCGCTTTTTTTCTCCTCTAACCTTAAACTGATGCCCTCTAGTCCTCGATTCCCCAATCCAGGGAAAAAGACTGAGTGCATTCACCTTTTCAATGCCTCTCATGATCTTACACACTTCTATAAGATGCCCCCTTCAGTCTCCTACACTCTAAAGAAAAAGGTCCTAGTGTGTCCAACCTCTACCTATAACTCAGACCTGAGACCTGGCAATGTTCTTGCAAATTTCTTCTGCATTTTATCTAGTTTAATAACATCCTTCCTGTAGCAAGGTGAGGAGGAATTTCTTTGCTCAGAGAGATGTGAATCTGTGGAAGTCCTTACCACAGTGGGCTATCTAGACTGGATCATTGACTGTTCTCAAGGTTTGGTTTAATCAGGAAGGGAATCAGGCTGTATGGGGAAATGGCAGGAAAGTGGAGTTGTGGTCAGGTCAGCCACATCCTCAATGAGTGGTGGAGTTGACTCGATGGGCTGAATGGCCTCCTCTCCTCCTTATGGAAATGAAACCTTGGAGTCTTCAGATTCCTGTCCCTCAGTAACTCAGATTGTGATAGACTGCACTTACATGGGTTGGACCGACCATTAAACAATGCCATGTGGAATTCTTCTTCAGAAAATTTGGAATTGTTCTTCCGAACTGTTCTGGCCCACTTTCAGGAACCCCGTTAAATTGGATTCCATGGTGAGCTTGTGACATGCTCAGAATCAAACTGGATTTCAAAGTGGCTACAAATTGTGGCTCACTGTCCACCACAACCACAAAAGGGATGCTGCATGTTGCAAATATCTCATGCAAAACTTGAATAACTGTTTTGGTAGCTGTCATTGTAATTTCTTGACATCACTAATAATAATAATTAATAACGATGAGGTAAGACCATTGAGTACAGACAAATCAATCAGTGTCCTTTCTGGAAACACTTTAACGCTGCATTCACCCTCTGATCATGCTCTTTAACCATTCCTCCATGGATCAGTGTGTGGCAAAAGACAGTACAAAACACTGGCAAAATGCTAGAAAAAGTTCGCTGGAAAATTGCTGACTCAAATGCCATTCCAAATGGTAAGATGCTGAAATAAAAATACTTCCATTAGAACATAACAAATAATCTTGAATGTTCATCCAAGGACCCTTGTCAGAATCTGCTATTTGTCTTGAATTTTGTGAACATTTGGCTTTTGAATAGTTTCTCTAGACTCTTGTCAACCATGGATATGTATTGAATTTCTCTTGCTTCAACCTTCTTGAACTGTGTAAGTCAACCCAAGCACAAATTGTACTGTTATACCTAGGGGCAGTGATCAGACTTGAGCACCATTCTGTTCTCTGCATTCTGTCATCTTCCTCCTCAGGAGACTGACATTGCTTTCCCAGCTGTTTAGTGTCTATCACATCCCGCCATTGCCTGCTCCAGTTATGCAGAGTACAACATGCTAGGATTCAGCAGCACTGGACTGGACTGAATACAAAGCACCAAAACCCCTCCCCCCTGGCCAATTCAAGCATCGGAAACTCATGTCCAGGAGGCCTGTGGTTTGTTCCTGGTGGGAGAAAGGACTGCATTGTGTCTACATTCAGCATTAGTCAGGGGTTAGGTAACAGAGTTATGGTTACAGAGGGTGGTCCTTGTTTCTCAGTAACCATCCTCATTAGCCATCCAGCCCTTAAAACAAAGCAGGAACCTGAGAGTTCTCATGGATGTAGGCTGCCAGGGTACCTGGCACAGACCTCTAAGATGTGGTCCCTATGTTCATAGATGACTCATGCATTATGGAATGGAATCCATTTCTATTTGTAAACTCAGCTCCATTGTGATATGGCCCTCTCAATGTGGCAGTGGTGTTACCTGGCAAAACGTGCATCAATGACAGAGCTAATGAATCAGTTGGTCAAAGGTTCTGAAATCCTACTGGATCCTGAGTCATCTCTGCACAGCTCCCTGACTTGACTTCCCATGAATCCCTGGACAGGTTAAAAGGGGCCTGCAGAACTGACCATGGCCCTGACTGCCCCAAGTGGCCAACTGATCATGTCCATGCTGCTAGCCTGATATTGGAGATTCTCCTTGACTGACTGTGCTTGAGTAAAACTTGTCTCCCTTAGTTTGACTGAGGATCACTACCCACAGACTTTGAGATGTGGCCATCTGGCTGAAGTGCACTAAACGTGTTAGTGACATTAGCTCTGGCGCAGTTTGCTGCTTTGACATTAACGTAGCATGAGGCTGCATGACAAGATGTCTACCACTATGACTGAGGATGGCTGACAATTGTAATAAGACCTGATTTTATGTCAGCAAGAAAGAGCAAGGGAACAGTATTGTCAACATGTATATTCTCGATGAGGTAGCAACATTAGGACAAGACAGAGATACTGGAACAGCTGTTGATATTGGTCAATAACGGGTGAGTGCTAACAGAACAATCAAGCAGCCCTGAGATGCATCCTGGTCCAAATCATGAGTTTTGTGCCCGTCCCTGGGCACAAAGTGTCCTTGGCAGCAGTAGTACAATGAAAAATGCCAGGGCACTGAGGTGGGCAGGAAGGTACTTGCTCATGAAATACACCCTGAGATGCTGGGCACAGCTGTCCAAGATGGAGACCCAGTGGAGAAAGCAGAGTATTGGATCCTTCTGGTACCAGCTCAGGAATTGTCAGATTATAGTTTTATCCAGCACGTGGGAGGTTAGGAAAATATTTATTAGTGAGGTGAAATTAGGGAACAGTGGTTTGTAAGTGGCTGCAAATAGGCCTCTCAAGAGTCATGAGCAAGAATATTGCCTCTGCTCAAAACCTAATTGCAGGATCAGTCTTTTTATTCTTGGTGTTGAGAGTATCATTTTTGCTAATCTCACCATATTTTCCTAACTGACTCATCAATGACTCAGTGTGTGGAAAGACTTCAACCTGTGATTTTCCTGAGTTATTCCATTCTTTCCAGTTCCTGATTCACAGCTATTTCAGGGAAGTCTGTGTATGTTATTAATGAAGACCAATGCAACATTAATGTTTAATTCACCTCCTTATTTTCCAGCATCAACCCCCCCAAACTCAATTTCTAATGGATCAATGCTCACATTTTTAACTTTTCCTTTTCTAAGTATTGATAGAAACACTTACTGATTGTATATTAAGCACTAGCTTTCTCTGTTACTCTATCTATTCCCTTCTTATTAAGCCTTCAGGTAATTCTTTGCTTTTTTAAAATTTGATCTCCGATCTCTTGACCTGACACCCAGTTTTGCATATGCTCTTTCTTTAAAAGTTTTCCTATCTTTAACTATCTTAGTGAACCACAGATGGTGGGTCTTTCCCTGGTCATTTTGGAATGGAATGTATCTATTCCGTGAATTCAAAATTATCACCTTCAATGTATACCACTACATCTCTATTGATCTATCCTTTAATCTGATTTGCCAATTCACACAAGCTAGTGCTGCTTTTATGATCTCATAATTGCCCATATTTAAGTTTAGAATAGTAGTCTTAGATTTACTCCTTCCTCCCTCTAACTGAGTATAAAATTCAATCACATTATCGACCATGTAGTTGAGCTTATGTCAGAGTAAGCAGTGTTTCGACAAGCAAAGATTGCTGCTTGATAATACTGTGCCATGTGTTCCTGCATCCACCTTAAAATTCATGAGCTGTCCTTTAACAAAAGTACCAGTTTGTCAAAATGTTTGGTTGGGGAAGGCAGTTGTGAGATAATATGCTATAGGTTATAGAACACAGAACACAGAACATAGAACGTTACAGCGCAGTACAGGCACTTTGGCTCTCGATGTTGCGCTGATCTGTGGAACCAATCTGAAGTCTATCTATCCTACACTATTCCATTCTCATCCATATGTTTATCCAATTACCATTTAAATGCCCTTAAAGTTGGCGAGTCTGCTACTGTTGCTGGCAGGGCATTCCATGCCCCTACTACTCTCTGAGTAAAGAAACTATCTCTGACATCTGATACAGTCCTACATCTATCACCCCTCAATTTAAAGCTATGTGCCCTCGTGCTAACCATCACCATCTGAGGAAAAAGGCTGTCACTGTCCACCCAATCTAACTCTTTGATTATCTTACATGTCTCAATTAAGTCATCTCCCAACCTTTTCTCTCTAATGAAAACAGCCTCAAGTCCCTCAGCTGTTCCTTGTAAGACCTTCCCTCCATACCAGGCAACATCTCCTAGTAAATCTCCTCTGAACCCTTACCAAAGCTTCCACATCCTTCCAATAATGTGATGACCAGAACTGTACACAATACTCCAAGTGCGGCTGCACCAGAGTTTTGTACAACTGCAGCATGACCTCATGGCTCCGAAACCCAATCCTCTACCAATAAAAGCTAACACACGGTATGCCTTCTTAATGACCCAATCAAACTGGGTGGCAACTTTAATGGATCTATGCACATGAATGCCAAGATTTCTCTGCTCATCTACACTACCAATATTCTTACCATTAGCCCAGTACTCCTTATTCCTATTGCTCCTTCTAAAGTGAATCACCTTACACTTTACCACATTAAACTCTATTTATCACCTCTCAGCCCAGCTCTGCAGCTTATCTATGTCCCTCTGTAACCTGCAACATCCTTTGGCACTGTCCACAACTCTACCGACTTTAGTATAATAGAACATAGAACATAGAACATTACAGTGCAGTACAGGCCCTTCGGCCCTCGATGTTGCGCCGACCTGTCATACCAATCTGAAGACCATCTAACCTACATTCTTCCATTTTCATCCATATGCCTGTCCAATGATGACTTAAATGTACTTAAAGTTGGCGAATCTACTACCGTTGCAGGCAAAGCATTCCATACCCTTACTACTCTCTGAGTAAAGAAGCAACTTTGACATCTGTCCTATATCTATCACCCCTCAATTTAAAGCTATGCCCCCTCGTGCTCGCCGTCCCCATACTTGGAAAAATGCTCTCCCTGTCCACCCTATCTAACCCTCTGATTATTTTATATGTCTCTATTAAGTCACCTCTCAACCTTCTTCTCTC
>NC_057730.1:3599883-3656276 GCF_004010195.1 Chiloscyllium plagiosum
ATCTATTTTCACACTCTGCAGGATTTCTAATACCTCTTCCTTGTGAACCTCAATCACACCTAGTCTAGTAGCCTGTATCCCAGTATTCTCCTCGACAACATTGTCGTTTTCTAGAATGAATACTGTCGAAAAATATTAATTTCATGCTTCCCCTATCTCCTCTGACTCCACACACAACTTCTCACTGCTATCCTTAATTGGCCCTAATCTTACTCTCGTCATTCTCTGCCTTCCTGGCAGCCCTCGCCTCACCACTCCTTTTCTCCACGCCGCCCTGACAGATACATGCTAATCAAGGATACGCAGTAGCTTTTCCTTGAATAAGCTCCACATTTCAATTATGTCCATCCCCTGCAGTTTACATTGCATAGTAATTGCCTTTTCCCCAGTTGTAACTCTTGCCCTATGGTATATTCCTGTCCCTTTTCATCGCTAAAGTAAACATAACTGAATTGTGGTCACTATCATCAAAGTGCTCACCCAGCTCCAAATCTGGTCAGGTTCCTTATCCAGTACCAACTCCAATTGGCCGTGACCCTTGTTGGCCTGTCTACATACTGTGTCAGGAAACCATCCTGCACACATTGCACAAAAAAATGACCCATCTAGAGTACTCAAAAAATAGTATTTCTAGTCAATATTTGGAAAGTTAAAGTCCCCCATAACAACTATCCTGTTACTCTCCTATCCAGAATCAACTTTGCTATCCTTTCCTCTACATCTCTGGAACTATGCAGAGGCCTATAGAAAACTCCCAACAGGGTGACCTCCACTCTTGTTTCCAACCTCAGCCCATACTACCTCAGTAGACCAGTCCTCAAACATCCTTTCTGTCATTGTAATACTGTCCTTGACCAACAAAGCCACACCTCCCGCTCTTTTACCATCTTCCCTGTTCTTACTGAACCATCTAAATCCTGGAACCTGTGACAACTATTCCTGTCCTTGCTCTATCCATGTCTCTGAAATGGCCACAATATTGAAGTCCCAGATACTAACCCATGCTCCAAGGTCACCCACCTCATTCCGGATGCTCCAGGTGTTGAAATAGACACACATCAAACCACCTTCCTGCTTGTTGGTGCACTTTTGTGACCTTGAAACCATATTTCAGACCTCATTACTCTCAAGCCCCTGGACACTGGAACTAGAATGTAGGTTCCCATCCCCCTGCTGAATTAGTTTAAACCCTCCCGAAAAGAATTAGCAAATTTCCCCTCCAGGATATTGGTACCCCTCTGGTTCAGAGTTAGACCATCCTGTTTGTAGAGGTCCCACCTAACCCAGAAGAGCCTCAATCAAGGTCACCCACCTCATTCCGGATGCTCCAGGTGTTGAAATAGACACACATCAAACCACCTTCCTGCTTGTTGGTGCACTTTTGTGACCTTGAAACCATATTTCAGACCTCATTACTCTCAAGCCCCTGGACACTGGAACTAGAATGTAGGTTCCCGTCCCCCTGCTGAATTAGTTTAAACCCTCCCGAAGAGAATTAGCAAATTTCCCCTCCAGGATATTGGTACCCCTCTGGTTCAGAGTTAGACCATCCAGTTTGTAGAGGTCCCACCTAACCCAGAAAGAGCCTCAATTATCCAGGTATCCGAAACCCTCCCTCCTGCACAATAACTGTAGCCATGTGTTCAACTCCTCTCTCTCTCTATTTCTCACCTCACTAGCACATGACACGGCTAACAAACCAGAGATAACAACTCCAACTAGCTTCCTGAATTTCTGCCTTACATCCCCATCTCTTTTCCTACCTATGTCATTGGTGCCTATGAGGGCCATGACTTGGGGCTGTTCCCCCTCCCCCTCAAGGATCCCAAGACATCATGAACCCTGGCACCTGGGAAGCAACACACCAACCGTGAGTCTTTCTTGTTCCCACAGAACCTCCTATCTGTTCCCTTAACTATAGAGTCCCCAATGACTAATGTTGTGCTCATCTCCCCCCTTCTCTTCTAAGCAACAGGGACAGACTCTGTGCCAGAGACCTACCCCATGGATTACCCCTAGTAAATGTACCCTCCACCACCCACCCCACCCCCCACAACAGTATCCGAAACAGTATACTGGGGATCCTTGCACTGCCTGCTGATTCCCTTTCCGTCCCCTGACAGTAATCCATCTGCCTTTTTCTTGTAACTGAGGTGTGACTATCTCCCTGTAACTCCTCACAATAACCCCCTCCGCCTCCCGTTCATCTAGCTCCAGCTTCAGTTCCCTAACGTGGTTTTCGAGGAGCTGGAGTTGGGTGCACTTGCCGCAGATGCAGTCAGCAGGGACACTACTGGTGACCCTTACATCCCACATTCTGCAGGAGGAACATTCAACTGCCCTAACCTCCATTCCCACTATTCTAAATTCCCAAGCAGACTATTGATAAATAAAGATTTAAAAAACTCCCAATCCAGCACACAAAATCTTTTTTTTGATTAGAGGAGGACGATGGTTGGTAGACACTACTGAATTAGTGATTCAGGTAACGCAACCGCTCAAATATATTACTTCACTTACTCAGCACAAGATCATAAGACCATAAGACATAGGAGTGGAAGCAAGGATGTTCGGCCCATCGAGTCCACTCCGCCATTTAATCATGGCTGATGGGTATTTCAAAGCTGAAAATGTGTTGCTGGAAAAGCACAGCAGGTCAGGCAGCATCCAAGGAACAGGAGAATCTGGAAGCCCTTCCTGAAGAAGGACTTATGCCCGAAACGTCGATTCTCCTGCTCCTTGGATGCTGCCTGACCTGCTGTCTTTTCCAGCAACACATTTTCAGCTCTGATCTCCAGCATCTGTAGTCCTCACTTTCTCCTGATGGGTATTTCAAATTCACTTACCCACACTCTCCCTGTATTCCTTAATTCCTTGTGAAATCAAGAATTTATCAATCTCTGCCTTGAAGACACCTAATGTCCCGACCTCTACTGTGCTCCGTGGCAATGAATTCCACAGGCCCACCACTCTCTGGCTGAAGAAATGTCATCTCATTTCCGTTCTAAATTCTAAATCCCTCTAATTCTAAGGCTGTGCCCACAGGTCCTAGTCTTCCCACCTAACGGAATCAAATTCCCAGCATCCACCCTTTCTAAGCCATGCATTATCTTGTAAGTTGCTCTTAGATCTCCCCTCAATCTTCTAAACTCTAATGAATACAATCCCAGGATCCTCAGCCATTCATCGTATGTTAGGCCTACCATTCCAGGGATCATCCGTGTGAATCTCCGCTGGACACACACCAGGTGTGGGGCTCAAAATTGGACACAATATTCTAAATGGGGCCTAACTAGAGCTTTATAAAGTCTCAGAAGCACATAGCTGCTTTTATATTCCAATCCTCTTGAGATAAATGACAACACTACATTTGCTTTCTTAATCATGGACTCAACTTACAAATTAACCTTTAGAGAATCCTGGACTAGCACTCCCAGGTCCCTTTGTACTTTGGCTTTATAAATTTTCTCATCATTTAAAAAACAGTCCATGCCTGTCTTCTTTTTTCCAAAGTGCAAGGCCTCACATTTGCTCATGTTGACTTTCATCAGCCATTTCCTGGACCACTCTGCTAAACTGTCTAAATCTTTCTGCAGCCTCCCCACCTCCTCAGTATGACCTGCCTGTCCACCTAACTTTGTATCATCGTCAAATTTCACCAGAATGCCCCCAGTCCCTTCATCCAGATCATTAATATATAAAGTGAACAGCTGCGGCCCCAACACTGAGTCCTGCGAAACACCACTTGTCACCAGCTACCATTCCAAAAAAGAACCTTTTATCCCAATCTCTGCCTTCTGTCAGATGGCCAATCCCCAATCCATGCCAATAGCTCACCTTGAACACCATGGGTCTTCACCTTACTCAGCAGCTTCCTTATCAAAGGCACCTTGTCAAAGGCCTTTTGGAAATGTAGATAGATAACATCCACTGGGTTTCCCTGGTCTAACCTACTTGTTACCTGTTCAAAGAATTCTAACAGGTTTGTTAGGCACGACCTCCCCTTACTAAATTCATGCTAATTCATTCTAATCCGATCCTGCACTTCCAAGAATTAAGAAATCTCATCCTTAATGATGGATTCTGGAATTTCACCAACAACCGAGGCTAGGCTAATCGGCCTATAATTTTCCATCTTTTGTCTTGTGAGCAGTCCCGTGTCCACTCCTGCTCAGCTTGCGCCACGCCTATTCACGTGGTAAGGTTTTAAAACAGTCATTAACCGTCCAGCAGCCCCTCTCCCTCTCTCCTTGCAGCTCCTGAAAAAATGCATGCCTGATTCTGAGCACGGTGGCTCAGTGGTTAGCACTGCTGCCTCACAGCTCCAGGGACCTGGGTTCGATTCCAGCCTTGGCCAACTGTCAGTGTGGAGTTTGCACATTCTCCCTGTCTCTGTGTGGGTTTCCTCCGGGTGCTCCAGTTTCCTCCCACAATCCAAATATGTGCAGGTCAGGTGAATTGGCCATGCTAAATTGCCCGTAGTGTTAGGTGCATTAGTCAGGGGTAAATGTGGGGAATGGGTCTGGGTGGGTTACTCCTTGAAGGGTCAGTGTGGACTTGTTGGGCCAAAGGGCCTGTTTCCATACTGTAGGGAATCTATCTATCTTAAGATGGAAACGTACCTCCTGGTAGCCCTGCTCCTCTCTCCTCATAGCTCCCGAATAAATTGAGTTATCTTCAATGACTGACTCATCGGTTTGCTATATTCATTAATACCGGGTTCCTATTCATTCATTCATAACCCTTTACTAACCCATTATTTGCTATAACATGGTTTCATTCATTCATCCATAAAACTGTGGTTCTGTAGTATATTTTACTATTACAAGATATTCCAAGTTAAAGCAACCCTTTCTACCATGACTGCTTTTCCATACCTTCAATTCCTATCAGCTCTTGCTACAAGCAGTGTATAGGCCTATTTAGCTCCAAATCAGTGTAGCAAATTCAGAACAATACCACCCCACCATCATGTCTCCACGAAATATTATAATATTCATCAGCCCTTACCAACTATCTCTTGGACTAAGTTAAAAATCACACAACACCAGGTTATGGTCCAACAGGTTTATTTGGAAACACTAGCTTTTGGAGCGCTGCTCCTTCATCAGGTGGTTGTCCAGCACCTCCAAATCATCTATTGGACTGGAACAGATTGCAGAACCCCAAACATTTTCCCCAATTAGCATGCACTTATTAAATACCTTTTAACTGGGCCAGTATCCCTTTAAGAAACTAAGTGTCAAAACAACGCTTATGTGAAATTGCATGAATGAATGAAACTCACACCGGCAAATAGTAAACAAATCTCCAACCCAGCTGCGGTAATCGGTTTAATATCCTCTATTCTGTTATTAGTACAGGTAGATTTTTAACTTATTTAGAGCATATCAGCCTAGCCTCTTTTATTGTCTTAAAAGACAAAAGGACGCAACATCGAGGGCCGAAGGGCCTGTACTGCGCTGTAATGTTCTATGACTAGTACCTCTTAATTATGCAAGCAGACAGGACAGACACACTTAATCCTATCAGGAGGAGTAGCGAGCACTGAGCCCATGTTTTAACCCATCTCCTATCTTCCGGGACAGAAGGCCTCCAAACCTTTGTGTACTGTAAATAAAACAATGTAACGCCAGAGTAATGGAACTTTATTCTATGTAAGAACTGTGTACAAAGCGGCTATTGTAAGAACTGTATTTCTGGATTCTATTGCTACTTTGAACTTGTGCTATTTGCGGTTGCTGAATAAAGAGGCTATTTTCCCTACTCACTGATTGATACCACAGGGTCATCTATTTCTTCTGGGAAAAGTTTGAGTTTGTCTTCTACTGGTAATTTTTCAACCCTATTTACCTCATTGAGTGGGATGTTCTTTGGTCATTTGTTTTCCTAAGCTGCATCCTGCTTTGGCACATGTTCTGAAAGTGACTTATTATTTTACAAGAAAAGCTTTTAGGCTGTAATGCCTGGCCACTGGTCACAATTGTGAGGTTTCTTTGCTTCAAGGACTCTTAGTGTTTGGTCTGCCCTACCTGCTGTGTGGCTTATTATTTCTGCCTTTTATAGCTCTAGAATTGATTAGAGTCTGAAGATTTCCTATAACACATTTGATGTTCTCCCCGAGGGTTGATGAGTGTGACTTCCACATGTCTGTTTTACTCACCATCTGTAGGGCTTTCTTTAGAGTCAGGTCTTCTTTGGATTGTAATAATTCTGACAAAGACTCAGCAACAATGTCTACAATGATTTGGTCTCTTACAGTCTCTGCTTTTTTTCCAACTTTTAGGTCACTGCAGTCACATTTCTGTGGTAGTCTGGAGAGATCACAGAGTCACAAAGCTGTACAACAGTGAAACTGACCCTTCAGTCCACCTCATCCATGCTGACCAAATATCTTAAATTAATCTCATCCCATTTGCCAACATTTGGCCCATATCACCCTAAACCCTTCCTATTCATATACCTATTTTGGTGCCTTTTAAATGTTGTAATTGTACCAGCCTTCATCACTTCCTCTGGCAGCTCATTCCATACACGCACCGCCCTCTGTGTGAAAAAGTTGCCCCTTAGCTCCTTTTAAAATCTTTTCCCTCTCACCCTAAACCAATGCCCTCTAGTTTGGGACTTGACTACCCTGGAGAAAAGGCTTTTGCTATTCACCCTATCCACGCACCTCATGATTTTATAAACTTCTACAAGGTCGTCCCTCAGCCTCCGATGCTCCAGGGAAAACAACCCCAGCCTATCCAGCCTCTTCCTATAGCTGAAACCCTCCAACCTGGCAACATCTTGTAAACCTTTTCTGAACCCTTTCAAGTTTCACAACAACCTTCCTCCTGGAGACCAGAATTGAATGCAGTATTCCAAAATGGCCTAACCAATGTCCTGTATAACCGCAATGTGACCTACCACTTCCTATAATCAATACTCTGACCAACAAAGGCAAATGTAACAAATGTCTTCTTCACTATCCTGTCTACCTTCAATTCTACTTTCAAGGAGATATGAACCTGCACTCTCAGGTCTCATTGTTCAGCAACACTCTCCAGGACGATACCATTAGGTATATTAGTCCTACCCTGATTTAACTTTCCAAAATGCAGCTCCTCATATTAATATAAATTAAACTTCATCTGCCACTCCTCAGCCCATTGGCCCATCTGATTAAGATCCCATTGTACTCTGAGGTAACCTTCTTCGCTGTACACTATGCCTCCAATTATGGTGTCATCTGCAAACTTACTCACTATACCGCCTATGTTCACATTCAAATTATTTATATAAATAACAAAAAGCAATGGACCCAGCATCGATCCTTGTGGCACACCACTGATCACGGGCCTCCAGTCTGAAAAGACATCCTCCACCACCACCCTCTGTCTACTACCTTCGAGCCAGTTCTGTATCCAAATAATTAGCTCTACCTGTATTCCATGTGATCTAACCTTGCTCACCAGTCTACCATGAGGAACCCTGTTGAACACCTCAATGAAGTCCATATAGATCACATCTACCGCTCTGCCCTCATCAATCCTCTTTGTTATTTCTTCAAAAAACTCAATTAAGTTAGTGAAGTACGATTTCCCATGCACAAATCCAAGTTGACTATCTCTAATCAGTCCTTGCCTTTCCAAATACATGTAAATCTTGTTCCTCAGGATTCCCTCCACCAACCTACCCACCACCGATGTCAGGCTCACTGGTCTATAGTTTCCTGACTTTTCCTTACCACCTTTCTTAATTAGTGGCACCACGTTAGCCAACCTCCATCACAAATGAAGTCATCTATAGGTTCACTTGGATGTTACATTCATCTGTTAACTCTTTCAAGACTTTTATTTGCCCTGAGGTTGGAATATATGATAAAGAGTACCTCTTTGACTGTTTTGTTGCTTTTCCCCATTCAGTCAACAATATCATTGTTTGTTATCTTCCCAGTTGTGTAGGAAAAACACTTAGTTGTTCAGGTTCTGACAATGTATTCAATTTAGAAGGTGTTCTACATTTCAACAATGTTTTCCCCAGGATGTCCAATATTATGCTTGACCCATCTCTAGAATTGGATCACCCTGGCAATACTTTTTCTAATGCCATAGCTTCCTATTGTGATAATATATTTTATTTTCTTTATATACTTTATATTATATTAATTATGATTCTCCTGTATGCTTCACTGCTTTACGAGAGGGTTTTTCCACTCTCCATGGCTTTAATGGAAGATTTCAGCTATAAATCTCTCCCTCTTGGACCAAGATTGCTCGTATCTTTAACTTGTCCAATGTTTATCAGCTGGAAATGTAGCCTTACAATTTCCTTGATGTTCCATTCTCAGATTAGGTTAGGTTCAGAGTTTGTTCATCTGCCTCATTATGTCTAAACTGATGCCCGATTTAGATTGCAACTTCTTGTTAAATTCTGGCCCTTTCAGCCTGGATCACTGCGTGTTTAAAGGTTCCCCTTTGTATTCCCAGTGTTGAAACAAGCAGTTTCTGATTTCTAATTGCCCACTGGTTGAACTCGGACTCGGGAGTGCGTCAACAGAGCTCAGCTTTGTCATACAGAATGTATTGTTAGCTAGGAGCCGCAAATGTCTTCATTTCTAGAGCATCATCAATCAGATCTGAAAAGCTTTCTGATGATCTTTAATTTTCTTCAGTGATGATTGTTGCTAGGAGGATTTTTTGTTTGGGGGAGGGGGCATTCTCTACAATCAGCTGTATCTGGTTTCCTTGAAATCTTCTAAGCTTTCAGTCTGACTGCCTAGCTGGGGAAGTGTTAAATTTTCAGCTCCCATGATGATTACCATGCAGCATGTGCTGCCATTTGAAACTTTGGTGTGGGTTCTTTAGCAGCTTACGTGGTTTACTGCAAAGATAGACATCTTGTTGTCTGCTGAGAAGAGTCTTGTCGAGGTAAAAATGATATCATTTATTTGCATCTGATTATTTACTGGTCATAAGAATCAGTTCTACATTGCTACAAAGACTGTTGAGAGGACCTCACCTTAACTCTGTCTCCCATGAGATTCTACTTTATCATAAAATCCCTACAGTGTCGAAGTGGGCCATTCGGCCCATTGAGTCCACACCAACCCTCGAAAGAGCAGCCCTCCTAGACCCTCTCCGTGTAACCCTGCATGTTCCATGGCTAATCGACCTTGCCTGCACACCCCTGGACACTGGGGACAATTTAGCATAATCGATCCACCTAACCTGCACATCTTTGACCTGTGGGCGGAAACTAGAGCAGGCAAAGGAAACCTATGCAGGCACAGGGAGAACGTGCAAACTCCACACAGAGAGTTGCCTAAGGCTGGAATTGAACCTGGGTTCCTGGGGCTATGAGGCAGCAGTGTTAACCACTGAGCAACTGTGCCGCTAAAATTCTTGACTTGCTGTCCCTATACTTGGAGAACTGGATACTGCTACTAAGCAGTTGCAGTGAGTTGCTCCTAGCTCCCACAGCATTTTTATTTATTCACAATGATGTCTATCAGGCCAGCATATATTGCCCATTGGGCAGCTAAGAGTCAACCACATTGTTGTGGGTCTAGATTCACATGCTGGCCAGACCACATAAGGGTCGCAGTTTCCTTCAACACAATTAGCAAAGCAGACGGGCTTTTCCAACATGGTCATCATAAGATACCAGAATGAGATTTGAACTCATGTCCTCAGAATATTAGCTGGACCTTTGAATTAATCATCTAGTAATGTACCAAGTTAAAAATCATACAACACCAGGTTATAGATTAGATTACTTACAGTGTGGAAACAGGCCCTTCAGCCCAACAAGTCCACACCGACCCGCCGAAGCGCAACCCACCCAGACCCATTCCCCCACATTTACCCCTTCATCTAACATTGCGGGCAATTTAACTTGGCCAATTCACCTAACCTGCACATTTTTGGACTATGGGTTTAATTGGAAGCACAGTAGCTTTCGGAGCGACGCTCCTTCATCAGGTGGTTGTGGAGGACACAATTATGAGACACAGAATTTATAGCAAAAGTTTACAGTGTGATGTAACTGAAATTAAACATTGAAAAATACCTTGATTGTTTGTTAAGTCTCTCATCTGTTAGAATTACCATGATAGTTTCACTTCTTTCATATGTAAATGGCAAAACTTTTTTTAAAAGTTACATTCTCAGGTGATTTGTAACAATTGGTGCAAGCTAGATAATATGTTGAAGGTTTAGCCCCCTGCGTTCTGTTGTCTGTGCCATAAGGTTTGACTGATTCTAATCTAAAAAACGAGTTAACAGAGTCTTACGTGGATTCATGCAGTTTTGAGCAAAGTACAATGTAACTCTTCAAGTACAAATTCACCCACAAATGTATATGTGTGCGTGTGTGTGTGTGTGTGCATGTGTGTGTGCGTGCATGCGTCTATGGTGGGGGGTTGTGAGTGTCTGTGAGAGAGAGTGTGTATGTGTGTGTGAGTGAGTGTAAAGGGGTCTAAGTCTGTGAGAGGGTGCATGTGTGAGTGTGGGAGTGAGTGTGTCTGCTGTCTGTGCGTATAGTGCAATGGTGGTCACCTATAATGTGACATGAACCCAAGGTCCCGGTTGAGGCCTTCCCTATGGGTACCGAACTTAACTATCAGCCTCTGCTCGGCCACTTTTCGCTGCTGCCTGTCCCGAAGTCTGCTTTGGAGGATGGTCACTGGAAGGCCCAAGGTCGAAAATCCTGGACCACTGAAGTGTTCTCCAACTGGGAAATGTTCCCCAATACTCCTGTCTGCTGATTGTTGTGCCCATTCATCCGTTGCTGTAGCCTCTGCTCGGTCTCACCAATTTACCATGCCTCAGGGTATCTTTGCCTGCAGTGTATAAGATAGACAACGTTGGCTGAATCACATGAGTACCTGCCACGTACATGGTGGGAGGTGTCCCCACATGTTATGGTGGTATCCACGTCCACACTCTGACACGTCTTGCAGTGCCTACCGTGACAGGGTTGTATGGAGTTGTCCTGAAAGCCGGGCAGTTTGCTACAATGATCTGTTTGAGGTTTGATAGTTGTATAAAGATGAGCAGTGGAGGTGTGGGGTAGGTCTTGGCGAGGTGCTCATCCTCACTGATAATGTGTTGTAGGTCGTGAAGAACATGGCACAGTTTTTCAGCTCCTGGGAAGTATTGAACAACGAAGGGTACCCTGTCAGTTGCAGCCCGTGTCTGTCTCCAGCGGAGGTCATTATGGTTCCTTGCTGTGGCACGTTGGAACTGGCAGTCGATGAGTTGAGCATTGTACTCCCTTCTTATGAGGGCATCCCTGAGTACTTCTAGGTGCCCGTTATGTTCCTCCTCATCTGAGCAGATCCGGTGTATGCGTAGGGCTTGTCCATAGGAGATGGCTGTTTTAATATGTTTCGGGTGGAAGCTGGAGAGGTTGTCTGTGGGTTTGCAGTACAGTGTGGTGCTGAGGTGTCCATCCTTGATTGAGATGCATGTGTCCAAGAATGAGACAGATAGTAGAGAGTAGACCATGGTGAGTTTGATGGTAGGATGAAACTTATTGATATCACTGTGTAGTTTTATCAGTGAATCCTCGCCATGGGTCCAGAGGAAGAAAATGTCGTCAATGTACCTGGCATATAATATTGGCTGGAGGTCCTGGGTAGAGAAGAAGTCTTGTTCAAACCTGTGCTTGAAGATGTTGGCATATTGGGGTGCAAATTTGGTCCCCATGGCTGTTCCTTGTGTCTGGATGAAGAATTGGTTGTCAAAGGTAAAGACGTTGTGATCGAGGATAAAGTGGATGAGTTGTAGGATGGTGTTTGGAGATTGGCAGTTGTTGGTGTTGAGTACTGAGGCTGTTGCCGCGATGCCATCATTGTGGGGGATGCTGGTGTAGAGTGCGGAAACGTCCATTGTGACGAGGAATGTTCCCGGTTCGACTGGTCCGTGGGTGCTGAGTTTTTGTAAGAAATCCGTAGTGTCGTAACAGAAGCTGGGGATCCCATTTACAATGGGTTTCCAAATGCCTTTGACATAGCCAGAGAGATTCTCACACAGGGTCCCATTGCCTTTTACGATGGGACGTCCTGGTGTATTGGCTTTGTGTATCTTTGGAAGGCAGTAGAAGTCGCCTTTACGAGAAGTATGTGGGATGAAGGCGCGTAGGGAACTCTGAAGGACTGGGTCCAAAGTCCTGATCAATGTGTTTAGTGCATGGGTGTGCTCTTTGTTCAGATCAGCCAGTAGTTGCCTGTAGTGTTCCTGGTTGTTCAGTTGTCGGTACACTTCCTTGCAGTAATCTGTCCTACTCTGAATGATGATGGCTCCTCCTTTATCTGCTGGTTTGATGACAATGTTGTGATTGGTTTTGATGGTGTTGTGCTGTGATTGGGTGATATTTTTCTCTACCTTGTGGGTACGGCTGATGATGGTTTGAGCATGCATGCCAAGCCAGGGCAGCGGCCCTCTGGTGGGGTCCAAGTTTACTCCTTCTTTGGTCGCTCCTCTACAGATCCCTGTGATGACTGTTCCGGTTCATCAGTGGGCTTGTTGGGATCACTGCCGGCACCTTGAAAGAATTCCCGGAATCTCATTCGTCTGATGAACTCTCCTCTGTGTCTGCTGCAAGAACCAATGGGTCCATTTTGGGACTTCAATCTCTTCCGGTCGAAGGGTGTGGTCCGATATGTAGACGATCGACTTTCCCGCAGCGATAATGTTATCCACTGTGGTGCCAAGGTGGGCTTCACTACTACTAGTGAGAATGCCAAGTTCTTCCAGTTTTTTGTTCTCGGTGTGCATGTATGTGGTGTCGTTTTTTCACCTTGTCTGTTTGGCAATGTCGCATAATTATACTGCTGTATCCTGAGCACAGGATGAGAGTGTGGACTCCATCTGAATTTCAAGGGTGTGGCGCCTGCTGTAGAGTTGGTGCACGAGAGGGTTGAAGAGTTTACGAGAGGTGCGGTGGCAAAGTTTCTCTGCGTAGTCTGTGTTGTAGGTCCACTTGAGCAGGTTCGGGATCTGTAGTTCTTTTGGGATCATTCCTGCTTCCCTGCGTTTCTGTAGAAACTTGACGTCTGTGTCGATATGTGCGATCTTCTTGGAGATCCTCTCCACTTTAAGCCGGCAGTTAGTGGTGTCGATGGTAGTCATGATTTGGAGATTTCGGTGTTGGACTGGAGTGTACAAAGTTAAAAATCACACAACACCAGGTTATAGTCCAACAGGTTTAATTGGAAGCACTAACTTTTGGAGCGCTGCTCCTTCATCAGGTGGCTGTGGAGGACACAATTGTAAGACACAGAACTTATAGCAAAAGTTTACAGTGTGATGTAACTGAAATTATACATTGAAAAATACCTTGATTGTTTTTTATGTCTCTCATCTGTTAGAATTACCATGATAGTTTCACTTCTTTCATATGTAAATGGCAAACCTTTTTTAAAAAGTTACATTCTCAAGTGAACTGTAACAGTTGGTGTCAGGCCAGATAATATGTTGAAGGTGTTAGCCTGCTGTGTTCTGCTGTCTGTGCCATAATGTTTAGATTGATTATAATCTAAAAAAATGAGTTAACAGAGTCTTGCGTGGATTCATGTAGTTTTTGAGCAAATACAATATAACTCTGCAAATACAAATTCACTTCACAAACGTATATCATATGTGTATGTTTGTGCGTGTGTGTGTCTGAGGTGGGGGTTGTGAGTGTCAGTGAGAGAGAGTGTATATGTGTGTGTGAGTGTAAAGGGGTCTGTGTGTGTGTGTGTGTAAAATGCAATGGTGGTCACCTGTAATGTGACATGAACCCAAGGTCCCGGTTGAGGCCCTCCCTATGGTTACCGAACTTAACTATCAGCCTCTGCTTGGCCACTTATCTTTGCTGCCTGTCCCAAAGTCCACCTTGGAGGATGGCCACCCGAAGGTCCGAAGTCGAATGTCCTGGATCACTGAAGTGCTCCCCAACTGGGAGCGAACACTCCTGTCTATTGATTGTCTAGTGATAATACCATTAGGCTATCACCTCACCTCTTCCTCCAACTCCTCATGTCAGTATCACAACGGGTGGTGCTTATATCAATAAAACATTAATCCTTTCAAACCAATACAAGAAAATAAAACAGTCAAAAGCTCCACTTTTAAAAAACCTCCTCATGTTGATAACTTTGGTCTCTGCTCCCTGTTGAGATTTAGATTCTGCTCCTGTTTTGTGTATGAATTGGTAAGATGGTTTTCTCGACGTTAAAGCTGCTGTGTAAAAAGCGAGTTGTTGTTCTCTTTAATCCTCTGCTGTACCCAACCCCCTCCTTGCACCCGTGGGACTGTACAGACTGAGCAATAAAACAGCTATAAGAAGTCAAGGAGGCTTTTATTTGGGGGGGGGGGGGGGGGTTTGGAGGGTGGGGTGGATGCATTGTACGTGGGGTAGTGAAGAAAATTCATGAGAAATGAGCTGAAAAGAAGTGTGCTGAATAATACTTTCATATCACTTTGTTAACAACAATTATTTAATGAATCTCTGTAATCTGAATGAAATGACTTATCTTCACTCTTTACAGTGCACACAGGGTATCAATTAAATTGCTCAAAGGTCTAACAAAAGCCAGCTGTTGACAGATCATTGACAAATGTATTGAATGATTGTTGCACCAAGACTTTTACAGACACTTGCTGATTCCTTAAGGCTTTAGGAAATAAAAGTGGGATTGATTTTGATGTTTATTCTCAAGAAAATTTATGTCTGTTTAAAGTCATGTTCGAAAAAAATCACTAAAATTGTTCTCTGAACCTGCTGTCATTTTGGCAAAAAATTGTGTTGGTTGAGAGCAGGCTGCAGTATTTAATTTACATTAACTGTTTAAAAACGAAAGAGTAGTGTACATATTAGTAGTTTTGGGGCGGTATGGTGGCTCAGTGGTTAGCATTGCTGCCTTACAGCGTCAGGGACCCAGGTTCAATTCCAGCCTCGGGTGACTGTCTGTGTGGAGTTTGTATATTCTCCCTGAGTCTGTGTGGGTTTCCTCCCACAATCCAAAAATGTGCAGGTTAGGTAGATTGGCTATGCTAAGTAGTCCATAGTGTTAGGTACATTAGTCAGGGGGAAATGGGAGTGGGTGGGTTACTTTTCGGAGAGTCAGTGTGTACTTGTGGGGCCAAAGGGCCTGTTTCCACACTGTAGGAAATCTAATCTAATCAACAGCACCGTGGCAGCATAATGCACAGGCTCCTCAGCCCAGGGGCCTGTTGCTTATCTACTCTGTTCGCCTTTACTATGTCTTTTTTTTTCTGTTTTTAATGTTTTTCAGTTAGTATCGATAGTACAGATAACATCAAATTCATTTTACTGTCATTTGGAAGCTCCAGCCGTGAGTGTCTCCTGAGCGGCTGTTGCTTCTGACAGTCCGAAGTGGTGGTCTTTCCCGGTGTGCATTGGTGTCGGCCTGCAGAGAGCGGTCTCCAATGGAACGGTTTGTCCCGGTTTGAGATCTTGACGGCGGTTCGACGCAATCTTAATCTTCAGCAAGCGCTTCCGGCTTGGTGTTCCCACGTCTCGGCAGGCCGTTTCTCCATGGGTGGCTGTCTTGCCCTGGCTCAGCGATCCGACAGTCCAGCGTTTTTTTTTACGTGGCGTTCTTGGCTGAGGTTTTTTTCAGAGGCTCTCGGCCCGATGGGTTGGCATCCCAGCATTTTAGCTTTCATCTCGTTGTGTCACTGTCATTGTGGATGTGGTTCTCAGTCCAGCTGTGTCCATCGTCTCCTGATCGGATTTCTTGGAGACCAGGAACCTTCAAATGGACCTTTGACTTATGTTTACATTTTGTAACTTTCGATTTTATCATGACTTCTGTCATAATGTACGTGCCATGATAGGGCAACTTAGAACACTTTTCGTAGTAATTTCTCTTGTACAAAATACATATGACATTAAATTCTAAATTCTATTGTTTAATCAGTATATTTAAATGCACACACATGAGGTTGGAGGGGGTTCCTTGCAAGGTTGTTAAACTTAGTCAATGCTCTTTTAGTAGGGTTGTACTGTAGGCCCCCAAATAGTCGATGGGACTTAGAGGAACACATATGCAGGGAGATTGGGGAAACTTGTAGGAGATAGGCTGAGAAGTGGCAGATGGAGTTTAATTCAGATAAATGCGAGTGCTGTATTTTGGGAAAGCAAATCTTAGCAGCACTTATACACTTAATGGTAAGGTCCTAGGGAGTGTTGCTGAACAAAGAGACCTGAGAGTGCAGGTTCATAGCTCCTTGAAAGTGGAGTCGCAGGTAGACAGGATAGTGAAGAAGGCGTTTGGTATGTTTTCCTTTACTGGTCAGGGTATTGCGTACAGGAGTTGGGAGGTTATGTTGCGGCTGTACAGGACATTGGTTAGGCCACTGTTGGAATATTACGTGCAATTCTGGTCTCCTTCCTATCGGAAAGATGTTGTGAAACTTGAAAGGGTTCAGAAAAGATTTACAAGGATGTTGCCAGGGTTGGAGAATTTGAGCTATAGGGAGAGGCTGAACAGGCTGGTGGGGCTGTTTCCCCTGGAGCGTCGGAGGCTGAGGGGTGACATTATAGAGGTTTATAAAATTATGAGGAGCATGGATAGGATAAATAGACAAAGTCTTTTCCCTGGGGTTGGGGAGTGCAAAACTAGAGGGCATAGGTTTAGGGTGAGAGGGGAAAGATATAACAGAGACCTAAGGGGCAACTTTTTTCACACAGAGAGTGGTACGTGTATGGAATGAGCTGCCACAGGAAGTGATGGAGGCTGGTACAATTGTTACATTTAAAAGGCATTTGGGTGGGTATTTGAATAGGAAGGGTTTGGAGGGATATGGGCCAGGTGCTGGCAGGTGGGACTAGATTGGGTTGGGATATCTGGTCAGCCTGGACGAGTTGGACCGAAGATCTGTTTCCATGCTGTACTATGTACTATGACTCTAATAGGGTTGTCATGGTAGGGGATTTTAATTTTCTGTGACTGTGACTGCCATAGCATTAAGGGCTTGGATGGGGTGAAATTTGTGAAGTGCGTTCAGGAAAGTTTCTTCAAGCAGTACCTAGAGGGTCCTACTTGAGGAGGGGCAAAACCCGACCTACTCTTGGCAAATAGGGCAGGATAGGTGACTGAGGTGGCAGTAGGGGAGCACTTTGGACCAGTGATCATAGTTCTATTAATTTTAAAATAGTTATGGTGAGGGACAAAACTGGTCCACAGCTTCAAGTGCTAAACTGGGGCAAGGTGAATTTTGATGGAATTAGACAGGAGTTTGCAGGGGTTGATCGAAGGAGTTTGTTTCCAGGTAAAGGGACCTCTGGCAAGTGGGAGGCCTTTAAAAATGTGATAGCTAGAGTTCAAGGTCTATTATGTTCCTTTGGGGGTGAAAGGCAAGGTTAGCAGAAAAAGGGAGCCCTGGATGGCAAGAGATATTGAGGCTTTGACCAAAAAAAAGGGAGTTATGGCTCAGGTACAGGCAACTGGGATCAAGGGAATCCCTGGAAATATGTAGGTGATACAGGAGTTTACTGAAGAAGGAAATCAGGAGGGCGAAAAGGGGGCCGAAGATAGCCTTGACTGAGAAGATTATGGTGAATCCAAAGAGGTTCTTTGATGGTAGGAAGCAGAGGGTAATAGTGGAAGGATGCTTGTCAGACTGGGGACCTGTGACTAGTGGAATGCCTTGGGGTCAGTGCTGGGTACATTACTGTTTGTTATCTGGATCAATGATTTGGATGGGAATGTACAAGGCATGATTAATAAGTTTGCAGATGACACTATCGTGGACAGTGGGGAAGGTTATCAGAAATTGCAGCAGGATCTTGATCAGCTGGGGAAGTGGGCCGAGAAATGGCAGGTGGAGTTTAATATAGAAAAGTGTGAGGTCTTACATTTTGGAAAGTCAAATCAAGATAGGAGTTTCGTGGTGAATGTTAGAACCTTAAGGAGTGTGGTGGAACAGAGGGACCTTGGAGTTCAGGTGCATGGTTCTCTGAAAGTGGAGTCCCAGGTAGACAGGGCAGTGACGAAGGCTTTTGCCACACTGACCTTCATCAGTCAGGGCACTGAGTATAGAAATTGGGAAGTTATGTTGCAGTTATACATGATATTGGTGAGGCCATGCTTGCAGTACTGTGTTCAGTTTTGGTCACCTTGTTATAGGAAGGATGTTATTAAACGAGAAAGAGTGCAGAAGAAATTTACAAGGATGTTGCCAGGACTCAAGGCTCTGAGTAATACGGAGAGGTTGGATAAGCTAAGACATTTTTCTTTAGAGTGTGGGAGGCTGTGGTGGGAACTTACAGAAGTGAATAAGATCATGAACGGTATGGATAGGGTGAATGTACTCAGTCTTTTTCTCAGTTTTGAAGAATCGAGGATGAGAGGGCAACAGTTTAAGGTTAGAGGGGAAAGAATAAAAGGGAGCTGAGGGGAAACCTTTTTACACAGAGGGTGGTACGCATATGAAATTAGGTGCCAGCGGAAGTGGTTGAGGCGGGTATATTAACAACATTTAAAAGACATTTGGACAAACACATGGATAGGGAAGATTTAGAAGGATATGGGCCATCAGCAGGGAAATGGGGTTAGTGTGGGTGGACATTTGGGTTGGCATGGACTAGTTTGGGCCAAAGGGCCTGTCTCCATGCTGCAGGACTCTGTGACTCTATGATAAGTCGTGAATGGGAAATGAGTACAAAGTGCAAAAAGATAACAAAATGGTGCAGGGAATCAGTGCTCCATTCATCCAGTCAATTGCACAAATGTGGTGCTTCTACAATGTAAATGTTAACAGAATGCTGCTCGGTTTAACTCAAGAGCAGTTAGAATATGGAAGGGTCATAAGACCGTGAGCAATAGGATCAGGTATTCAGCCTCTAGAGCCAGCCCCGCCATTCAATAGCTTGCTGCCTAATCCAACATGGCTCACGTCCACTTTCCTGCCTTTACCGCATAACCCTTGATTCCTGACTCATCAAGAATCTGTCTATCTCAGCCGTTCATATACACAAGGACTCTGCCCTCACAGCTCTCTGTGGCAAGGAGTTCTGAAGACTGACAAGCATCTGAAGGAAGAAATTCCTTTCTTCTCAGTCCGAAATTGACACACCCTTTATTCTGAGACTGTGTCCTCTGGTCCTAGACCCTGCCATGAGGGGGAAACATCCTCTCGGCCTTCACCCTGTCACACCCCTTAAGGATCCATGATGTTTCAATGAGATCACTTCTCATTCTTCTTAACTCCACTGAGTACAGTGCCAACCTGTATAGCCTTTGCTCAGAAGACAACCTTTCCAACCCAGAGATACCCCATTGAACCTCCTCTGAACTTCTTCGAGGAAATATCGTCCCTTAAATAAGGGGACCAAAACTTGACTCCAGATGTAGTCCAGTAAGGCTTCCCTTATATTCCAATCCCCTTGAAATAAGAGTTAACATTCCATTAGTTTTCCTGATTACATTCTGCATTCGATCACATGGAGTAGAATATAGAATAAAGAACATAGAACAATACAGCACAGTACAGGCCCTTCAGCCCACAATGTTGTGCCGAACATTTATCTTAATCTAAGATCAACCTAACCTACACACCCCTCAATTTACTTGTCCAGCATTCACTTAAATGTCCCTAATGTCTCTGACTCTACTATCACCGCTGGCAGTACATTCCACACAACCATCACTCTCTGTATAAAGAACCTACCTCTGACATCTCCCCTCTACCTTCCTCCAATCACCTTAAAATTATGACCCCTCGTGATAGTCATGTCTGCTCTGGGAAAAGTCTCTGGCTATCTACTCTATCTATGCCTCTCATTACCTTGTACATATGTATCAAGTCACCTCTCTTCCTTTCTCTCTTTGGTGTGAAAAGCTCAAGCTCACTCAACCTCTCTTCATAAGACATTCCCTCCAGTTCAGGCAGCATCTTGATAAATCTCCTTTGCATCCTTCCTATAATGAGGTGACCAGAATTGGACACAATATTCCAAGTGTGATCTAACCAGGGTTTCATAGAGCTGCAGCAAAACCTTGTGGCTCTTAAACTCAATCCTCCTCTTAATGAAAGCCAAACCACCATAAGCTTTCTTAACAATCCTATCAACTTGGGTGGCAACTTTGAGGGATCTGTGTACGTTGACCCCAAGATCCTGCTGTTCCTCCACACTGCCACAAATCCCGTCTTTAGCCCTGCATTCAGCATTCAAATTCAACCATCCAAAATGAATCACTTCGCATTTATCCAGGTTGAACTCCACCTGCCACTTCTCACCCCAGCTCTGCATCTTGTCAATGCTTTCTTGTAACCTTCAACAGCCCTTGACACTATCTACAACACCACCAACCTTTGTGTCACCGGCAAACTTACTAACCCACTCTTCCACTTCTTCATCCAAGTCATTTATAAAAACTACAAAGAGCAGAGGCCCAAGAACAGATCCCTCCGGGACACCACTGGTCACTGACCTCCAGGCGGAATACTTTCCATCCGCAACCACTTGCTGTCTTCTTTCAGCCAGCCAATTCTGTATCCAGACCAATGTCCCTGTATCCCATGCTTCCTAACTTTCTGAATGAACCTACCGTGGGGAACCTTATCGAATGCCGTACTGAAATCCATATACACCACATCCACTGCTCAACCTTCGTCAACATGTCTTGTCACATCCTCAAAGAACTCAATAAGTCTTGTGAGGCATGTCCTATCCATCACAAAGCCATGCTGACTATCGTTAATCAAACTATGTTTATCCAAATAGTCATAAATTCTATCTCTCAGAATCCTTTCCAGTACCTTGCTTACTACAGATGTAAGGCTGATTGGTCTGTAATTCCCAGGGATTTCCCTATTCCCTTTCTTGATCAGAGGAACAACATTCACCTCTTTCCAATCAGCCGGTTCTATTCCCGTGGAGAGTGAGGATGCAAAGATCATCACCAGAGGCACAGCAATCTCATTCTTCGCTTCCTGTAGTAACCTTGGATATATCTGGTCCAGCCCTGAGGACTTATCTATCTTGATGCATCCCAGAATTTCCAGCACATCCACTTCCTTGATATCAATCTGTTCAAGCCTATTAACCTGGTCTATGGTATACTCATTATCAACAAGGTCCCTCTCTCTAGTGAATACTGAAGCAAAATACTCATTTAGTGCCTCCCCTACCTCGTCAGACACCAGGCACAAGTTCCCTACACTATCCCTGATTGGCCCTAACCTCTCGCTGATCATTCTCTCATTCCTCACTTACATACAGAATGCCTTTGGGTTTTCCCAAATCCTTCCCACCAAAGCTTTTTTGTGTCCCCTCCTAGCTCTCCTTAGTCCATATTTGAGTACTTTCCTAACTACCCAGTAATTCTCTAAAGCTGTGCCACAGGTTGCTTCCTCAACCTTAAGTAAGCTTCCTTCTTCCTCTTGACGAGAAGCTCCTCTTCTCTTGTCATCCAAGGTTCCTTCACCTTCCCATTCCTTGTCTGTCTCATTGGGACAACATTATCCAATACTTGCTACAAGTGCTCCTTAAAGAACTTCCTCATTTCCGTTGTGTTTTGACCGTAGAACAATTGTTCCCAATTTATACTCCCCAGCTCCTGTCTAACAGCAGTATAATTTCCCTTCCCCCAGTTAAATACCTTCCCATAATATCTGTTCCTATCCCTCTTCATGGCAATGGTAAAGGTGAGGCAGTTGTGGTGACTGTTACTGAAATACTCTCCCAATGAGAGATCTGACACCTGGCCTGGCTCGTTGCCTAGCATCAAATCCAACCTCCTTTCCTGCACACTCTAATTAATAATGCTAATCCCCCTCCTCTTTTACACCCTGACTGTTCTTTTTAAAAGATCTAAATCCTGGAACATCCAGCAACTATTCCTGCTTCTGTGAAATCCATGTCTCTGTTATGGCCACAACATCGTAGTTCCAAATACTGATCCGTGCTCTAAGTTCATCACTCTTCTTCCTGACACTCCTTGCATTGAAACAGACACACTTTAACCCATCCCTTTGCCCTATCAAATGTGTATCCTTCCTGACACATTCTCTGCATTCTATTTCAGCCCGTTCAACAACTACCCTCTCCTCTGATGTATAGCTCTGATTCCCATCCCCCCGCCAAACTAGTTTAAACCCTCCCAAAGTGCTCTAGCAAATCTCCCGCCAGGACATTGGTGCCGCTCCAGTTTAAGTGCAACCTATCCTTCGTGTACAGGTCCCACCTTCTCCAGAATGTACCCCAATGATCTACTTATATGAAGCCCTCCTTCCTGCACCAGCCCTGTGGCCACTTGTTTAGCTGCACTTACTCCCTGTAGCCTCACTAGCATGTGGCACTGGTAGTAATCCTGAGATTGCTACTCTGCTCATCCTGCTTTTTAGCTTCCAGCCTAACTCCCTGAAATCACTTTTTAGATCCTCATCCCTTTTCCTGGCTGTCATTGGTGCCAATGTGTACTACAACTTCTGGCTGCTCACTTTCCACCTTCAGAATTTTGTAGACGCGATCAGAGACATCCTGGTACTTGGGAGGCAACATACCCTCCGGGAGTCCCATTCGTGACCACAGAATCTCCTGTCTGTTCCCCTAACTATTGAGTCTCCTACCACTAGCACTGTTCTATTCTCCCCCCTTCCCTTCTGAGCCACAGAGCATGTCTCAGTGCCAGAAACCTGGCCACTATGGTAGGGTATATCCAAAACGGTATACTTATTATTGAGGAGAAAGGCCAAAGGGATCTCTGCACAGTCTGCCTGCTCCCTTTCCATCCCCTGACTGTAATCCATCTACCTTTTTCCTGTATCTGAGTTGAGGCTATCTCCCTGTAACTCCTCTCTATAACCCTTCGCCTCCCGAATGATCCGAAGTTCATCCAGTTCCAGCTCCAGTTCCCTAACATAGTTTCCGAGGAGCTGGAGTTGAATGCACTTCCCACAGATGCAGTCAGTGAGGACACTAATGGTGACCTTTACCTCCCACATCCGACAGGAGGAACATGCAACTGCCCTAACCTCCATTCCCACTGTTCCAAATTCCCAAAGAGACTATTGAAAAAACTAGTAATTTTCCCGAATCGGCACACTGAACCTTTTTTTTGGTTAGTGGAGGAGGATGGGTGGGGGACGCCACCTAAGTAATGTTTCAGGTATAGTAACCACCCAAATATATTAGCTCACTTACTCAGCAGTCTCACGTCTGCTCCTGCTCAGCTGTGCTCCGTCTATTCATGAGATAAGATTAGATTACAGTGTGGAAACAGGCCCTTCGGCCCAACAAGTCCACACCAACCCGCCGAAGTGCAACCCACCCTTACCCCTACATTTACCCCTTACCTAACACTACGGGCAATTTAGCCTGGCCGATTCACCTGACCTGCACATCTTTGGACTGTGGGAGGAAACCGGAGCACCCGGAGGAAACCCACGCAGACACGGGGAGAATGTGCAAACTCCACATAGTCAGTCGCCTGAGGTGGGAATTGAACCCTGGTCTCTGGCGCTGTGAGGCAGCAGTGCTAACCACTGTGCCACCGCGCCGCCCACTAAGTTATTGAAGGATTAATTTACCTTCCTGGCAACCCCTGGTCCTCGCTCTCACTGCTCCCGCTGCTGCTCTCAAAATGGAGAAGTTGAAGGAATTAGCATAGATGGTATTAAGATGAAGTTATGTAGGGGAAAATGAACAGAGGTTACGCAGTTTGGCTGAGAAAGATAGAAAGGAAGACTTATGGGACATAGATCCCAGCGTAGATCAGTTATGCCAAATGGCCTGTTTCTGTACTGTAAATATTATGTAGCTTACTGAACATTAACTGTAATTGTCCCAAAATTGCTGTTAATTTTCAATAATTTCAATGGCTTGACTTAGATTCCAACTTTGAACCTATCCAAATACTATTATTGTACATTATATGAAATTATAATAATCCAAATGATACTTGCCAGTATCCATAACTTTGGTTCAGGCACAAGAATCTTAACAGGAAAATGTTCAGCATCTTTAAAGCATCATTTTTTTTTAAAAAGGCTTTGTGCAATTACTGAAAATTGAATGAACCCGATTATAGTAGCACCACCTGGAAGGGCGTATCATCGGGTTTCTGAGGTTAGTTAGTCCATTCGTCTGCTGGATTTAAGTATTGACAGATTCCAAGCCTCATGAATTACAGATGGATTTAATGGTTGATGGAATAAGCAATTAACTCTCAATTTTTGCTTGGTATTTGAACAGCTGTTGGGTGACAGTGAGTGCCCAGACTCTCTTTCTGAAGATTGCATTTATCAGAGCTAATACTCTTGGGCAACTCATTAAGGAAGGCAGGAAAATGCCAGTTATCTTATGCTGTTTTCTGCTATCCAATAGTGTTTTTCATGTAACATTGCACAAAGTAGCCTTTATAAACAGATCTTTAAACAGTGTCAAAGTACACTGTAAAATCTAAGATACTCGGACTTAAAAGCAACCAATGATAGAAAATGGTGTTTATTGGTGGTCACAGTGCAGAGACTAATCTAATTTAATATCGTCACTGTTCGTAGCAATAAAACATTAAAGAGAATGCACTTTGTGCTGTTTCCCTGCTCTGTTATGACTGGAGAAACAGCATTAGTGCTTCTCTGTCCAGAATCCTAATTTATTTGGAGAAACTAAAGAAGCTTCCACGCCAGAGGAAGAGATTGTAACAACTAAACAACCCAATTACAGAATGAGAAACGAGTCACATTTAAGTATTCCCTCTCATGTCACTCTCATAATTGCAATAAAGAATTGTTTTGAAATCACTTGTGTAGATGCTGTTTCCCACACAAGGGGATTTGCCGATGTGTATGTATAACTGTCGGAAATCGCACAACGTTTCGGTATCTGCTGTTTCTCTGTTATCAAGGCTCCCTTTTCCAAGTCAGGTCGCGGTGGCTCAGTGGTTAGCACTTACAGTGCCAGCGTCTCGGGTTTGATTCCACTCTTGGGCGATTGTCTGCGTGGAGTTTGCAAATTCTCCCCAAGACTGCATGGGTTTCCTCCCACAGTCCAAAGATGTGCAGGTTAGTTGGATTGGCTATGTCAAATAGCCCATAGTGTCCAGGGATATGCAGGCTAGGTGGGTTTGCCATGGGAAATGCAGGGTTACAGGGATAGTGTAAGGGTGGTCGGTCTGGGTGGGATGCTCTTTGGAGGCTTGGTGTTGGCTCGATGGACTGAATGGCCTGCTTTCCACACTGTAGAATTCTATGAACTGCTCTAATACATTCACATCCTTCCTTAAATAAGGAGAACAAAATGGCCCACAGGATTTGAGATGTGGTCTTACCAGTGCTCAATATAAATGATGCATAGCATCTTTATTCTGATGTTCATTCCCTCTCATAATTAAAAAAAATCTCATAAACCTTTTTGATTATGTGCTGCATCAGCATACTAACCTTTTATGAATCACGAACATCTAGATCCCTCTGTAATTTGGACTTCTGTAGTCATTTGCCATTTAAATAATACTCTGCTTCGTTATTCTTCCTGACAAGGTAAACAATTTCATGTTTTGCCATATTATCTGCCAGATTTTTGCCTACTCACTCAACCTCTCCATATCCATCTGAAATTTTCTTATGTCTCCGTTTCAATATAATTCCGATTTATTTTACTGGCGTCTATGAATGTTGCTCCATGCCGACACTCCCTGCATCTCAGACAATGATGTCAATTGTAAAAGTTTGAGGTCCTAGCACAAACTGCTGTCGAACCCCTTGTCACTTCATTTACCCGAAACATTGATTCTCCTGCTCCTCGGATGCTTCCCGATCTGCTGTGCTTTTCCAACACCACACTCTCAACTCTAACCTCCAGCATCTGCAGTCCTCACGTTAGCCTCCTTGTCACGTCCTTGTCAGACTAAGGTGGCACAGTAGCTCAGTGGTTAGCACTGCTGCCTCACAGCGCCAGGGACTGAGATTAGATTCCACCTCGGGCAACTGTTTGCACGTTCTCCTCCTGTCAGTGTGGGTTTCCTCCGGGTGCTCCAGTTTCCTCCCACAATCTAAATATATGCAGGTTAGGTGAATTGGCCATGCTAAACTGCCCATAGTGTTCAGGGATGTATTGGTTAAAGGCATTAGTCAGCGGTAAATTTAGTGTAAAGGAGAATGGGTTTGGGTGGTCTTGTTGGGCCAAAGGCCTTGTTCCCACACTGTATAAGACTTTTCTTATGCACACTCTTTATTTTTTGCCAGCTAGCCAATCTTCCATCAATGCGAATAATTACCCCAACACCATGAGGATTTATTTTCTGCACTAGCCTTTCATAATGTGCCTTCTGGAAATCTAAGTATAGTGCATTTATGAGTTCCCCTTTACCCACAGTGCATGCTCCTCATCAGGTCCCTACCTAGTCCATAAAATCCATACTGACCCTCCAAACAGCAGCCCATCCAGACCCTCACCCCTGCTTTATGAACCTGGTTAATCCTCCTAGCTTGCACATCTTTGGGCACTATGGGGAAATTTAGATTACTTACAGTGTGGAAACATGCCCTTTGGCCCAACAAGTCCACATCGACCCTCCGAAGAGCAAACCACCCAGACCCATTCCCCTACATTTACCCCTTCACCTAACACTACGGGCAATTTAGCGTGGCTAATTCACCTAACCTGCATATTTTTGGATTGTAGGAGGAAACCCACGCAGACATGGGGAGAATGTGCAAACCCCACACAGACGGTTGCCTGAGGTGGGAATTGAACCACTGTGCCACTGTGCTGCCCATAATTTAGCATGGCCAATCCACCTAACCTGAACATCTTTGAACTGTGGGAGCACTTGGAGGAAACCCACATAGATACAAGGAGAATGTTCAAACTCTACGCAAATAGTCACTTAGACTGGAATTTAACCCAGGTCCCTGGTGCTGTGAGGCAGCAGTGTTAACCACCAAGCCACAGTGCCACCCTACCTCAAAGCACTCCAATAAATTAGTTAAATATAATTTTCCTTTGGTGAAGCTATTCTGACACTTCCGTTTACCTTGAGTTTTTGTAATTGTGCTGCTCTAATGGGTTTGATGATTGATTGTTACACCTTCCACAAAACAGACAATAAGCTACATGTCAGAGTATTTACCATTTCTGTCTCCCTCCTTTCTTGAATGGAGGCGTTATATTTGCTACTTTACTCCCTGAGGGAACATTTTCCAAATCAAGGGAATTTCAGAAAATTGACACAACCATATGTACTACCAGAAACTATCAGCTCACACCTCTATCAGTTTACGTAGTACCACTTCTCCTGTGATTACAATTTCACTAGGTTCCTCCCTCCCTTGCATCACCTGCATACAGCTCTTTATTGGAATGATTTTTGGATCCTCTATTGTGAAGACAGAAACAAGATATTTATTAATTTCATCCTTCAGTCTCTTATTACCTCCTGTGAATTCCCATTCTCACTCTCCAGAGAACACACTCCCTTTCCTGCCTTTCTTCCTTTTTAAGTACTTGTAGAATCTCTTGTTATCTGTTTTTATATTTCTAGCTAGCTTCTTCTCATACTCGAATTTCTTCTGCCTGATTAAGCTTTTAGTCTTCATTTTTATCTTCTCACCAATCATCTGAGCCACCAGTCTTTTTTGTTCAGTTACAGTATATAGTTTATCCTAACTTCTTTAGTTAAACACTGATGGTAGGTCCTCCTTTCGTCGGAATTTACACATTCTGTATATTCTGAAATATCCCCATAACTGTCTGCCACTGTCTCTCTCTCTCTCTCGATCTATTCCATGCATCAGTTCACTTCAGCTACTCAGCTTTCAAGCCCACAGAGTTGCTTTTATTCAAATTTAAAACACCAGAGTTAGACCCAATCTCCTTTTTTAAAAACTGGATGAAAAATTCAATCATATTGTAGTCACTGCTGCTGAGAGATGCCTCATCTCTGAGGTTAGTAATTAACCATGTCACATTACACAATACCAAGTCTGATATAACCTGCTATCTGGTCAGTTCCAGAATGTGCTGCTTGCCCCACAAAAAAATTATCTTGAAAACAGTCTATGAACTCCCCATTTAGCTTATTACTTCTAACTTACTTTTTTTCAGTTTGTCTGAAGATTAAAGGCAACCCCGATGTCCTTTCATTGCAAAATATTTCTTCCTGAATACTGTGTCCCAAATTGTGGTTAATGTTAGTGAGTCTGTCGGCCAGTGATTTATTTATCCTCCTATTTTCATCTGCATCCAAACTAATTCTATAGCCTGAAGCCCTGAACCAAAGTTATCTCTAACCATGACACAATTACTATCCATGATTAACAGTGCTACTTCTCCACTTTTACCTGGGTTCATATTTTTCATGAATATATCATACCCCCCTCCCTCCAATATTTAGGACCCAATCTTTGTCATCTTGAAGCCACTTTTCTGCAATGACTATAACACATTTATTGACTTCAATGTACACATTGTTATGAATGCTACACGCTTTCAGATGCACAGGCTTTAGTTTTGCCTTTTGTTAAATCTGCAACATCTAGTTTTGATTGTTGGTGTGTTCCTGGTTTTTTTTCTGTCTGTGCCTCTCCTATCCCCTCATTTCCCATATTACTAGTTTCCGCTCTTACCTTGTCTGTATTCTTTGACAGGTCACAGTGAACGTGGGCAGCACACAATCTGCAGTTTGAGACTTGAAAAGAAGAGTGATTTTGGCATAGTTCATTCAGTGTGGTAGGAACTCCAGCCTGCCAAAGTAGAATGGTGTCAGTGCCAAGAGCTCATAGAGTCATAGAGATGTACAGCACAGAAACAGACTCTTTGGTCTAACTCGTCCATGCCGACAAGATATCCCAACCCAATCTAGTCCCACCTGCCAACGCCTGGCCCATATCCCTCCAAACCCTTCCTATTCATATACCCACCCAAATGCCTTTTAAATGTTGCAATTGTACCAGCCTCCACCACTTCCTCTGGCAGCTCATTCCATACGCATACCACCCTCTGCATGAAAAAGTTGCCCCATAGGTCTCTTTTATATCTTTCCCCTCTCACCCTAAACCTAGCCTCTCTAGTTCTGGACTCCCCTACCCCAGGGAAAATAATTTGTCTATTTATCCTATCCATGTCCCGCATGATTTTATAAACCTCTATAAGGTCACCCTCAGCCTCCTACACTCTAGGGAAAACAGCCCCTGCCTATTCAACCTCTCCTGGAAGCTCAAACCCTCCAACCCTGGCAACATCCTTGTAAATCTTTTCTGAACCTCTCAGAACAAATGGATTGAATCTAGGCTCTGCAGTCCTATTGCATCTAGCTATGAAGGGTGGTGGACAATTAAACCGAAGGTAGAGCCTCCATAGCATCCCCATCCTCAGTGATGGAAGAGCCCAGTACATCAGGGCAAAAACTAAGGCTGGAGAATTCGCAGCAGTCTTCAGCCAGAAGTGCTGACTGGATGATCCATCTCGGCCTCCTCCAGGGGTCCCAGCATTGCAGATACCAATCTTCAGCCAATTTGATTTACTCCGTGTAACATCAGGAATGGTTGGAGACAATGGATACTGCAAGGGCTATGGGTCCTGACAGCAATCTGGCAATAGTACTGAAGACTTGTGCTCCAGAACCTGTTGCTCCCCTAGCCAAGCTGTTTCAGTACAGTTACAACACTGGCATTGACCCAACGATGTGGAAAATTGCCCAGGTATGTCCTGCACACAAAAAGCAGGACAAACACAAGCTGGCTTAAGTTTTGACCATCAGTCCATGCATCTGTAAATTTCTGGAAGGGCTGGTTGACAGTCCGAGCAACTAATCCTTACTCAGCATGATGCTCGGTTGGAATCCACCAGGGCAACAAGCCTCCTGACCTCATTACCTTCATCCAAATTTGAACAAAAGAGCTGAATTCCAGAGGTGAGAGAAAAGTGACTGCCGTAGTCATTACCATGTTTGACTGAGTGTGGCGTCATGAAGCCCCAGCAAGACGTGAATAAATGAAAATTGGGGGAAACTTTGTGCTGGTTGGAGATACAAAGTAAGATGGTTGTGGTTGTTGAAGGTCAATGTATTCATCCTCAGGACATGAGTTCTGCATGAGTTCCTCAGGATAGTCTGTAAGGCCCAATGATCTTCAGCTGCTTGATCTTCCCTCTACAATAAGGTCAGAAGGGAGGATGTTTGCTGATGATATGTCAGTACCATTCAAGACCCCTCAGGTAGTGAAGCAGTCCATCCCTGCATGAAGCAAGACCTAAATAATATCCAGGCTTAAGCTGACAAATGATGAGTAACATTCTCCCCATGTAATTGCTGTCAGCAAAGAATCCACAATTGACATTCAATGGTATTTCCATCACTGAATTTCCCACAATCTTTATCTTTGACCATAAACTGAATTGGTCCCAACATATATGTCTACAAGTGCCAACCAGAGGCTAGGAATTCTGCATTGAGTAACTCACTTCCTGACTCCCCAAAAGCCAGTCTATACCTGCAAGGCACAAGTCAAGGGTGTAATGGAATTCTCCACACTCTCCTGGATGAGTGCCGCTGTAAGAACACACAAGAAGCTCAATACAACCAGGACAAAACAGCTGGCCTGGTTTGCACCAGATCCACCACCTTCACCATGCAGTCCTTCCCACACTGATGCACAGTTGCAGCAGTGTATACCATCTACAAGATGCACTGCAGTAACTCACCAAAACTCCTCTGATAACACCTTTTCAATAAATGACAAGACAAGAGCAGCACCCCCATGGGAAAACGTAAGTTACCCTCCAAGCCCACACATCATCCTGACTTGGACATCTACATATATCACTGTTCCTTTACTGTTGCTGGTTCAAAATTCTTGAAATCCCTCCTCACTTGCACTGTTGGAGCACCTAAATCCCACGGATGGCAGTGATTCAAGGTGGCTCATCATTACCTTCCTAAGAGCAATGAATGAAATAACTTGAATGATACACCAACTGAAATTGACAACCAATGTTTCTTGAGGGGTTTGTCCACATGTAGCTTAACACATCAAAATAAAATCTGTCACTTGGCAAATTGGAACAAGCTTAACCATGTTTTTGAATTTTCTCTGATTCAAGCCCATACCTGTCCCCTGGCCTTCACTGATCTATGATACAATGTCTTCCCCCATTGCCACTATACTCTTATTGCTTATTTCCCTTCCAAATCATGTTACCTCACATTCATCTCCATTAATTGTATCTTGCACTTCCTTACCCATTCCGTGAGCTGTCTGTATCATCCTGAAGTTTGTGACAGAATTCGCAATGATTCCAAAGCTATTACCTCTTGGCTTTCACAAGGAGCAAGCTTGTGTTTCCTCTATCTTAGTTCAAATCGTCCACATGTACCGAGGACAAAAATAGATCCAATCCGATCCTTGGGGAAACCGTTTTTAGTCCAAGCAACAAAAATTAATTCCCCAACTCTTTTTCATATCCATCAGTCTGCTTTCAATCCAAACTTTCAAACATTAGAGTCATTGGGTCATGCTGCACAGAAACAGACCCTTCTGTCCAACTCATTCCCGCCGATCAGATATCCTAAACTGATCTTGTCCCATCTGCCAGCATTTGGCCCACATCCCTTCCTATTCATAAACCCATCCAGATGCCTGTTAAATGTTGTAATTGTACCAGCCTCCACCACTTCCTCTGGCAGCTCATTCCATACACGCACCACCCTCTGTGTGAAAAAGTTGCTCCTCAGGTCCCTTTTAGATTTTTCCCATCTCACCTGAAACCTGTGTCCTCTAGTTTGGACTCTCCTACCCTGGGGAATTGTCTATTTACCCTATCCATGTGCCTCATGATCTTGTAAAGCTCTGTAAGGTCACCCCTCAGCCTCTGACATTCCAGGGATAAAAGCCCCAGCCTATTCAGCCTCTCCCTGTAGCTCAAACCCTCCAGTTGCAGCATTATTCTTGTAAATCTTTTCTGAACCCTTCCAAATTTAACAACATCTTCCCTATATAGCAGAGAGACTAGAATTGAACACAATATTCCAAATGTGGCTGGTGAGAATTTGTTTTATTGAATGTCTTTTGAATGAACATTCAGATGTTTTTTACAATACCAGTGATTGAGTTAATATTCACACTTCCACTATCATTTGTAAGTGCAAAATATTTGCCTTTTACGGGTTTATTATCTCCTCATGACTATTTGCCATCCTTCTATATACAACACGCTGTGTTTTCATGTGTTGCAGACGCCAATTGTCAAAGCTGCTCCACCATCCAATAATGTCATGGCTGATCTTACTGTAGCTTCAACTCTACGATCTCATCTATTATCAATAGCCACTGACTCCCTCAGCTTTTTTTTACTGTAAAGCATGTAGACAACACAATGATACTTCCCTAAAAAAAGACAAAATGTTTGCATGTGTGCCTGTCATTTGCTAAATATAGCTCCAAAATATGTGTCACTTTCCAACAGTTGTCTATTTTAATTCATCACTGCCTATGAAGCTGTGGAGTGTGGGGTAAGATGCAGAGAATAAGGAACTCAGTACCAGTAAAATATAAGGTCAGAGCAAATGCCTTCTCTTATGTAAGCAAGCATCCATCAAGATTATTAATTTACAGCAGTAGTGCAGACTGTGTAAAGATAGACCTCTGGATCGCAAACCAATTGATAGGGGCTTATCTCTACCGCACACCAACACAGTGTAATCTTGCATTGATCTTCTCTAATAACATATATTCCTAGATGCCAAAATACACACAAATGCTTCTCTGCTTTTCGGCTGAGCAAACCCATCAGTAAATTCCACTCGGTCTTTGATGTGAAGGTAACTACAAAAGAGAGAGGTCAGTGAGTTGTCAAATACCTTGAGTACATAGAGCGACAACTCCTCTGGCAACAATGCAGCTGGTTTTGTCTCTAACCAGTGATCTCTGTCCTTTCATCGCACCAGCCTTTACAATGAATATACCGGCCCCAAAGGAATCAAACCTTTTAAGACACTATTTATTTACAAAACATCACTGTTTGAAGACTGGGTAAATAGCACAGTGCTTAGCTGAAAGGCAACCGGGAAAGGATAATAAAGTAATCTGCTTTTAATAAGTTCTAGGAAAACAAAGGAACCTGGAAGATTTGTGTTTAATATTTTCAGTCCCCATTCATATTACCATGAAGAAATGTTTTAGTAGTATCATCGAAAACTGAGGAATGCAATATTTCAGATTAGTCATTTTGACAAACACAAGTATCCCTTCTTATTTGAAGAACAAGTTAGTTGGATTTTAATTAAGGAAAATGAGAGGTCTTACATTGCAAACAAAGGCAAGACCTATACAGTTAAAAGTAGGGCCCTGCATAGTATTGTAGAATAGAAAAACCTAGGGATTCATAACTTTTTGAAGTCTGCATCAGATATAGATAGGGTGGTTCAGAAGGCATTTAGTACACTTGCCTTAATTGTTCAGACCACTGATAATAGGAATTGGGGCATTATGTTGAGGTTGAATAGGATGTTGGTGAGGCCTCTTCTGGAGTACTCTGTCCAGTTCTGGTCTCCCTGTTTTAGAAAGGATGTTACTAAACTGGAGAGGGTTCAGAAGGAATTTACCAGGACGTTGCCGGAAATGGAGGGTTGGATAGGCTGAGGATTTTTCACTGGAGCGCAGGATATTGAGAGAAGTTTATAAAATAATGAGGGTACAGCTGAGGTGAATGGCAGGTACTTTTTCTTAGGATGGGGGATTTCACAACTCGGGGGCATATTTTTCAGATGGGTGGAGAAAGAATTTAATAAGACATGAGGCGAAACTTTACTTTGCGCAGAGAATGGATCATGTGTGGAATGAATGTCCTGAGGAAGTGATAGACGCAGGTACAGTTACAATAATTAAAAGAGATTTGGATAAGTACATGAATGAGAAATGCTTTATGGGATAAGGGCCAAGTGCAGGCAGGCAGGACTAGTTTAGTTTGGGATTATGGTCGGCATGGTTGGACCGAAGGGTCTGTTTCCGTCTGTATGACTCTATGACTCTATAACAGATTGCTCAATTTCATTTCACTCATTACCAATGAAAGCTTGACCATGTAGCTCATCATGACACACACAACCCCCTGCCCCCAGATATTGAATGAGTACTCATCCATGTTGAACACCACTGGGACGGCAATAGGTGGCAAGCTCCCTAACAGCATTGTACCCACATCCCATGGAGTGCAGTGGCTCAAGAAGGTGACAAACCACCACCTTTTCAATGGCAATTGGGGATGAGCAACAGTGATGCCCACATCCCGTGAAGTTACTCAACACCAGGTTATAGTCCAACAGGTTTATTTGAAATCACAAGCTTTCAGCCCTCCGACAGCTTGCAATTTCAAATAAACCTGTTGGACTATAACCTGGTGTGGTGAGACCTTCTGACCTTGTCCACCCCAGTCCAACACCGGCTCCTCCACATCATCACATCCTCTGAAGTAGCACATTTTAAGAAATGCAAAAATCTCCCACTTCTTGGCATAAAAATATATCATGCAATGGACGTTCCATGATCAAGGGCATACTAAACTAAAGTTTAAGGTTAGGGAATCGAGTTGAAGAGATGAACAACAGTTTCCTGAGGTTTGGTTCAAGGCTGTCAGACTTTTCTGGCATCTGTACAATTGGTCAAACTTCAAAGAGTAAAGTATCGTGCAAATAAAGCAGTTGGAGGTGGATCTGTGAGTTCTGTTGTTTCCTACACAAGCGAGTTCATACCAGGAGAACACTGTTCCTCATAAATGATGACTATTTCAGGAAGCAAGTGGTACTTTCTTTATCTGGTCTGAGACTTTGGGATCACAACATTCTTTTCATGTTTTGCAATTTGACCTCCCCCAACTCCTTCTGATTGACTCTTTGTCCTTCCTCTGTCAGAGGAATGTTTTGGTGTGATTCCATAGCACCAGAGTCACTCACTTCGCATCCTTGAGGAAGGGAGTGGAACAGACTGCATTGTGTTGGGCCCCCGATAAACTTCCAACAAGTCAATCTAATCAGGGCTGCAGTTAACCCTTGAACAGGCCACATCTGACTGCGTTTGAAATGTTTGTCTGCTCACTTTTTATCAAATTCATGCTGAGACCTATAATGTGGGGTCAGCTTTTAAATTTCTGGCGTCAAATGAGCTGAGGTCACTATCTTTACAATTCTGGCTCTCAATGAAATATTTTCCTCTGTTTCTTCATGGGCAGACGGAATGCACAGGATACCATGTATGGTATGTGATGGAATATAATGCAAAGAGAAATAAGCCTGATTACCCCAATACAGGGCTATGGTTCATATTTGAGTCATATGACCACTAATCCAGCACAGCAAGATTTATGATTCACAATCACGCTATCCTTGCTATATATCTTGTGCTCTTCCGTTTCCTTATTAACAATTCTGAAGGATCTTGTACTGTACCTTGTCAGTTTGTGCAAAACTATCTATTCTTGTCACTTTTGCTTCTTTGGCTAATTACTCTAAAAGAGTGTCCCATCATTCTCAGTCCCCTCACGAGTGAGAACTGTTTCTTCCTACCTACTCTGCACAGACTCCTCACAATTTTACGTTGCTCTATCAAATCTTCTTTCAACCTCCTCTTTTCCAAGGAAAATGATCCCGATTTCTCCAATCTATCTTCATAACTCAGTCTTCAGTCCAGTGAAGTTTGCTGACCCATAATTCTACAGGCATTTTCTCTTGTTTTCAAATGAGGAATCTCATCGATACTTCCTAAGTCAGTGGAAAATAAGAACTGGCATTGAGCAAACTGAGTGACTGATCAGCTCACAGACCCGGTACATGATGGGCGGCACAGTGGCCCAGTGGTTAGCACTGCTGCCTCACAGCGCCAGAGACCCGGGTTCAATTCCCGCCTCAGGCGACTGACTGTGTGGAGTTTGCACGTTCTCCCCGTGTCTGCGTGGGTTTCCTCCGGGTGCTCCAGTTTCCTCCCACAGTCGAAAGATGTGCAGGCCAGGTGAATTGGCCATGCTAAATTGCCCGTAGTGTTAGGTAAGGGGTAAATGTAGGGGTATGGGTGGGTTGCACTTCGGCAGGTCGGTGTGGACTTGTTGGGCCAAAGGGCCTGTTTCCACACTGTAATGTAATGTAATGTAATGTAAATGTAATGATGATGACAGTAATGCAAATGTGTATTCATAGAATTAGATAATCTGTGTGTGACACATGGTTGTATGCATATCTTTGACCTGAATCAAAATGAAGGATCGACGTTTCGGGCATAAGCCCTTCTTCAGGAAAGATTCCTGAAGAAGGGCTTATGCCCGAAACGTCGATTCTCCTGTTCCTTGGATGCTGCCAGACCTGCTGCGCTGTTCCAGCAACACATTTTCAGCTCTGATCTCCAGCATCTGCAGACCTCACTTTCTCCTGAATCAAAATGAAAGCAAGGTACTGAATGGCTTCAAAACACAGATAGATTAGAAGCAAATGTTTAATGATAAAAACTTGCGAATGATTCTTTCATGTCAGGATTTTTATCTGAGCCAGTAAACTAGCACGTAGCAGGGTGTTGTCTTGACCTATGCCCCTCCCTGCCAGCACAGGGGCTGTACTAGCAGCAACACATAGAGAATGGGGGCATTCATTCTGCATCCCAGACAGAGCCTGCTCACCACGTGCAAGAATATAAAGTGGGAACCTTCCCATGTTTACCGTGCAATAACAACACAGAATGGCAGATGTAAAATGGACGGAGTAAGTTACTTTTTATCCTCAGCGGCAGAGTGAAAGGTTTGGAATTGGCAACCTCCACTAAGGGCCCCTTATTTATATGTGGCTGTAGTAATTCAGGGAAGCCACCAACCAGACTTTAAATTGCACTGTGTTGGCATGGTCCCAAACATGACCATCGCACACGCGCGCGCACACACACGCACACACATTTTGGTTTTATTTATTCACTTGTGGGAGGTGCTTGTTGCAGGCTGGGTCGGCAGTCATTGCCTGTCCATACTTGCCCTTCAGGAGGACGGTGGTGAGCTGCCTTCTTGAACTGCTGCTGTCCGTGTGTTGTAAGTTGATCCACAGTGCCGTTAGGGAGGGAATTCCAGCATTTGACCCGTGATACTGAAGAAATGGTGATATATCTCCAAGTCAGGATGGTGAGTGATATGGAGGGGAACTTCAGGTGGTGTATGTGCTGCCCTTGTCCTTCTAGATGGAAGTGGTTGTGGGTTCGGAACATGCTGCCTAAGGATCTTTGGTGGATTTCTGCAGTGCATCTTGTAGCACACTACTGCTACTGAGCCTTGGTGATGGAGGGAGTGGATGTTTGTGGGTGTGGTACCAATCAAGCAGTTACTTTTTCCTGGATGATGTCAAACTTCTTGAATGTTGTGGAGCTGCACCCATCCAGGCAAGTGGAGAGTATACCATCACACTCCTGCGTTGTGCATAGTAGATGATGGACAGGCTCTGAGGAATCAGGAGGTGAGTTACTTGCTGCAATATTAGATAGAAAGAATACTTACAGCGTGGAAACAGGCCCTTCGGCCCAACAAGTCCACACTGACCCACCCAGACCCATGTCCCTACATTTACCCCTTCATTAACACTATGGGCAATTTAGCATAGCCAGTTTCACACGGGGAGAATGTGCAAACTCCACACAGACAGTTGCCTGAGGCGGGAATTGAACCCAGGTCTCTGGCGCTGTGAGGCAGCAGTGCTAACCACTGTACTACCATGCCGCCCATTCCTTCAGGCAACCAGGCCTAGCTGCAGACCTGAAGCCTGAAGCCCCTGAACCTGCTCTGATAGCCACTGTGTTTATGTGGTGAGTTGAGTTGAGTTACTAGTCAATGGTAGCCCCAGAATGTTGAAAGTGTGGATTCAGTGATGATAACACCATTGAATGTCAAGATTAGATTGGCGCTTATTGGAGTGGACATTGCCTGGCATTTATATGGCATGAATGTTATTCACCTTCTGGCTATGTCTGTTAAGCAGCTGTAACCATCCAAATATATTAAAAAATCATGACGTATTCTTTTTAATATCAGTAAGACATTACACAGTTGGGGCTGGAACATTAGATTTTACAGCTGTAAGTATGCAATGTGAAAGTGTGCCCTTTCTTTGGGGAGGTGGTGCACTGTCATGTTGGCCAACGCGCAGATTTCTATATTCCCAATGTAGCATTAAAGCACTGGTTGTGCAATGTACATCTGGATACGATCACATATCTGTGGAGGCGTGACAATGACCTCCTTGGGAAGTATCCATACCGCACTGTGTCAGGGTAGGAGGGGGAGCTTTACTGTGATGGATGAGAGAGCTCAGGATTTCCCAAAGGATAAGGAAGAAGGCCTTTGGTGGTAGTGGCAGCAAGGTCAGGATGATCCGGACAAAGCTCCACCCCAGCCTGGGATCCACCTGGCAAGCGAGGACCAGTTCCCGGGCTGACTCCCCCAAACCAGACTTGCAAGCTTCAGGCTTCAGCTCTGCAGCTAGGCCTGGTTGCCTGAAGGAATGGAAGCAACGGTGAGAGGGATGGGTGGCAGACTGGCGGTAGTGCATAGAGGAGCGTCAGAGGGGAACAGGAGGTACAGAACCCACACAGCCCCAGACCGATGTCTCCAACTTGGACGTGGCAGTCATGGACGTGGCAGCAGCAGAGGCCTGTAACCAAGACGCCAGAGCCCATTACAGAGACCCCAGAGCCCATTACAGAGACCCCAGAGACCATTACAGAGACACCAGAGCCCATTACAGAGGCCCCAGAGCCCATTACAGAGACCTCAGAGCCCATTACAGACACCCCAGAGCCCATTACAGAGACCCCAGAGCGCATTACAGAGACCTCAGAGCCCATTACAGAGACCCCAGAGCCTGTTACAGAGACCCCAGAGCCTGTTGCACAGGCCCCAGAGCCCATTACAGAGGCCCCAGAGCTCATGATAGAGACCCCAGAGCCCATTACAGAGACCCCAGAGCCCACTACCGAGGCCTCAGAGCCTATTGCAGAGACCCCAGAGCCCATTACAGAGACACCAGAGCCTGTTACAGAGACCCCAGAGCCTGTTACAGTGACCCCAGAGCCCATTACAGAGACCCCAGAGCCCATTACAGAGGCCCCAGAGCCCATTACAGAGACCCCAGAGTCCGTTACAGAGACCCCAGAGCCGATTACAGAAACCCCAGAGCCCATTACAGAGAAACCAGAGCCCATTACAAAGACCCCAGAGCCCATTACAGAGGCCCCAGAGCCCATTACAGAGACCCCAGTGTCCATTACAGAGACCCTAGAGCCTGTTACAGAGACCCAGAACCTTTTACAGAGACCCCAGAGTCCGTTACAGAGACCCCAGAGTCCATTACAGAAACCCCAGAGCCCATGACAGAGAAACCAGAGCCCATTACAGAGACCCCAGAGCCTGTTACAGAAACCCCAGAGCCCATTACAGAGACCCCAGAGCCTGTTACAGAGACCCCAGAGCCTGTTACAGAGACCCCAGAGTCCATTACAGAGACCCCAGAGCCCATTACAGAGGCTCCAGAGCCCATTACAGAGACCCTAGAGCCTGTTACAGAGACCCAGAACCTTTTACAGAGACCCCAGAGTCCGTTACAGAGACCCCAGAGTCCATTACAGAAACCCCAGAGCCCATGACAGAGAAACTAGAGCCCATTACAGAGACCCCAGAGCCTGTTACAGAGACCCCAGAGCCTGTTACAGAGACCCCAGAGCCTGTTACAGAGACCCCAGAGCCTGTTACAGAGACCCCAGAGCCTGTTACAGAGACCCCAGAGCCTGTTACAGAGACCCCAGAGCCTGTTACAGAGACCCCAGAGCCTGTTACAGAGACCCCAGAGCCTGTTACAGAGACCCCAGAGCCTGTTACAGAGACCCCAGAGCCTGTTACAGAGACCCCAGAGCCTGTTACAGAGACCCCAGAGCCTGTTACAGAAACCCCAGAGCCCATTACAGAGACCCCAGAGCCTGTTACAGAGACCCCAGAGCCTGTTACAGAGACCCCAGAGCCTGTTACAGAGACCCCAGAGCCTGTTACAGAGACCCCAGAGCCTGTTACAGAGACCCCAGAGCCTGTTACAGAGACCCCAGAGCCTGTTACAGAGACCCCAGAGCCTGTTACAGAGACCCCAGAGTCCATTACAGAGACCCCAGAGCCCATTGCAGAAACCCCAGAGCCCATGACAGAGAAACCAGAGCCCATTACAGAGACCCCAGAGCCTGTTACAGAAACCCCAGAGCCCATTACAGAGACCCCAGAGCCTGTTACAGAGACTTAGAACCTGTTACAGAGGCCTCATAGCCCATTACAGAGATGCCAGAATCTGTTACAGAGACGCAGAACCTGTTACAGAGACCCCAGAGCCCATTACAGAGACCCCAGAGCCTGTTACAGAGATACCAGAATCTTTTACAAAGATCCCGGAGCCCATTACAGAGACCCCAGAGCCCATTACGGAGACCCCAGAGTCCATTACAGAGACCCCAGAGCCCATTACAGAGAACCCAGAGTCCGTTACAGAGATCCCAGAGCCCATTACAGAGACCCCAGAGCCTGTTACAGAGACCCTAGAACCTGTTACAGAGACCTCAGAGCCCATTATAGAGACCCCAGAATCTGTTACAGAGACCCCGGAGCCCGTTACAGAGACCCCAGAGCCCATTACAGAGACGCCAGAGCCCATTACAGAGACCCCAGAGCCCATTACAGAGGCCCCAGAGCCTGTTACAGAGACCCAGTACCTGTTACAGAGACCCCAGAGCCTGTTACAGAGACCCCAGAGCCCATTACAAGACTTGAACTGGAGGAGCAGCTGAGGAGGAACAAGAAAAAGAGAAAAAGATGATCTCTATCGCAGCAAAATCCTGCATTATATTCAGCTTTTCAAGATGGCACCAGAGTGTGGTGAGTCTTTGCGAGTAACACTTGAGAACACACTTTTCACTGTTTTTTATACATTTATGACAATAAATCTAATCCAATCTAATTTCCTTCAGTAAAACTGTGTTGTCTTTCAGATACTCCCTGCAGATTACCTACCTGCACAAGTTGGGAACATTGTCAGGATTGGAGCCAATCTGTAGTTGCTTCAAATGCTAAGTTACTGCAGATGTAATCAGCAATTACAATGTTGTCAGCAAGCTGAGCAAGAACAGCAATTTCTAGCAACCTGCCTACAGTGGGTGAGGAACCTGGGAAAGGTGGAGTGAATCATTGTGATTCCGTATCTCCTGGCCCCCTTGTTTCTGAAAGGCAGTGCAATGCTGGCTAACAAAGTCCCAGACCATCCTTACCTACCTGTGGGGCTTGCCTGAGAAGGATGAGTGCTCACACGAGCTGGGCCATCCCTGATGCTGTCAATCTTAATGCCAGTGGCTCTTTTCAAGGACCAACCTTGATCCATGTGGCACCTCCCAATCCTCGTACAATTATTCCATTTGGGATGTCAGAGATGCCATTTTCTCCAGATTGCAGCTTCTCACGTCCCTACATTTGATGAGGAGTTCAGTCAGTGGGGATTCTGCACCTCACTGGCTTCCTCCAGATGCCTGGCTCTACAGATTGCACTCACACAGCTCTGAGAATGTCCTATCTTTGACGCCTAACCCATCCTGTGACTATCCAAGCTAAATATCACATAATGCTCAGGGACTGACCAAAATGGTTGCATACTAGAACACTCACAGGTTCCTGTCTGCTTCCAAGGTTTATAGCCTGTACAATGATGGCACTGGGAGATAAGGTCTACCTCACTTGACTGATGACACTTTTATGAAACCCTCAGACTGACAGGGAGCAGAAAACAACATTGCTCACAGTTGCATTAGTGCCACAGTGGAATAGACCATCAGCCTCTTTCGGGTAAGGTTTCAATACTTGGACCAGTCCAACAGGGGTGACCCTGAAAGAGTATATCTCATCATTGTGCTATGCACTGCCCTTGACAGTGCCCTGAAACTGTCAAACAATTGCAAGTCAGAGGATAGGAATATTCACCTCCTGGCTTCCTCAAAGCCTGTCCACTACCTACAAGTCAGGACTGTGATGGAACACTCCCCACTTTCCTGGATGGGAGCAGCTCCAATAACATTCAAGAAACTTGACACCATCCAGGACAAAGCAGCTTATTCTACTGGCACCATATCCGCAAACATTCACCCTCTCCACCACCAATGCTCAGTAGCAACAGTGTGTACTATCTACAAGATACACAACAGAAATTCACTACAGCTCCTTAGACAATATATTCCAAACACATGACCACTTCCATCTAGAAAGACAAGGGCAGCAGATACATGGGAACATCATCCCCTGCAAGTTCCCCTCCGTGCCACTCATCATCCTGACTTGGAAATATGTCGCTGTTCCTTCACTGTCACTGGGTCAACATCTGGGCATTCCTTCCCTAAGGGCATTATAAGTCAACTCACAGTGGGTTCAAGACGGCAGCTCACTCCCACCTTCTTAAGGGCAACTACAGATGGGCAATAAATGTTGACCCAGCCAGTGAAACCCACATTCTACGAATGAATAAACAAGAAACTTTTGACTTTGTCCAGAAGTTTCTGACTCCTTCTCATTTGATCCTCAGGTGCTAGAATCCCTTCAGTGTAGAAACAGGTCATTTGGCCCAACAAGTCCACGCCAACGTTCCTAAGAGTATCCCACCCAGACCCATTCCCCTACTCTATTACTCTACCCTGACTAATGCACCCAATCTACACACCCATAAACACTACAGGCAATTTAGCTTGGCCAATTTACCTAACCTGTACATCTTTGGATTGTGGGAGGAAACTGGAGCACCCAGAGGAAACCCACATAGACACATGGGGAATGTGCAAACCCCACACAGACAGTCACCTGAGTGTGGAGTTGAACCCAGGATCCTGGTGCTATGAGGCAGCAGTGCTAACCACTGAACCACTGTGCTGCCCACTACTTCCTGATTCATTCTCTCTCTCAATGGTTCCATGTTGACTAATTGCTCCTTTATTCCCCCCCCCCCGCCCCTTACTCTTCTTTGTCCCCTCATCCCCACTTTGGGACCCAGCTTCCTGACTCAACTTACCCTGTGGTATAAAAATTAAAATGCTACAGATGCTGGAAATCTGTAATAGTGCCAAAATATGCCGGAGGTTGAGGGAAAGAGGATGTGAGACCGAGAGAGAGAATGGGTAAGTGAGAGTGAAACACAAAGAGAGGGAGAGAGAGAGACATAGAGTGCTGTGGTTCTGTGACATAGAGAGAAAGGGGAGAGAGAGAATAAGAAAATCCCAAGACTGGGAGAGAGCTGGACACAGACTTAAACCAATAGAAGCCATTCAGGACAAATCCTACCCAACCTACTGATCGTCTCTCCTCCAAACCTATCGATATCGGGCAAGATGAGGAGATGCACTCTACAGCTGAAAGGCAACTTCCTTGCAAAACCCCACTTTCAGACGAATTCCACAGGGGTCAGCTTGGAAGGTATACATTTAACCCACTCCCTTTTTTTGGACCCTGCCAACTCTTCTCCTGGTGACCAGGATTTGGGGCTCTTTTGAGCTCTACTTCTTCAATGGCAAAGGAAAAGAATGAAGTATTTGTTAATTCTGCTGCTTGGCACTCTTTAACGGTGATTTTTATGGATTAGTCATTCTGCAAAAAATTAACAATTTATTGTTCTGACATTTTTTCTTAGCAGATTGTCTCAGTTTCCTTAACATCTTTTTTATGTTCGGCTCATGGACACTGGCAGGAAGTTTGATTGGATTTTGGAGGGTTGATTAAAGAGGTTATTTTTTGCTTTGAAATGACTGCAAGTACGGGAACTGCTCAGCTTATTGAGCAGCATTTATACCGGGAGAATGGAGATCAGTGGCCGTTTATCAGCACTAACACAGGTAGTGGACCGGAAGCATTAATTCTGTTTCTAACCCCACGGATGTTGCCCGGCTGGATGAAAACTTCCTTTCAGATTTTCAACGTAGAGTCATAGTGTCATACAGCACAGAAACAGACCCTTCGGCCTAAACAGTCCATGCCGACCATAATCTCAAACTAAACTAGTCCCATCTGCCTGCTCATGGCCCACATCTCTCCAAACATTTCTTATTCAAGTATTTTTAAATGTTGTAACTGCACTCATAGCCATCACTTTTTCTGAAAGTTCATTCCAGGCATGGCCCACTTTTTGTGTAAAAAATTGTCTCCACTTTCTCCTCTCACTTTAAAAATATTTCCCTCAGTCTTGAATATTCCCCACCCTAGGGGAAAATAAAAATGCCATTCACCTTATCTATACTCCTCATGACTTTATAAACTTTTGTAAGGCCAACCCTCAACAGGTCCCAGCCTATCCATCCTCTCGTTATAACTCAAACTCTCGGCAACATCCTAGTAAATCTCTTCTGAACCCTGTCCAGCTTATTAATACAGCAGAGAGACCAGAACTCGACATATTACTCCAGAAGACCACTGTCTTGAACAACCTCAACATAATCTCAACATAACATCTTCAGTACTTTGCTCTCCGAATAAGTGCTCCAAAATACGTATTAACTAAACCAATACATATTTCTTTTCATTACCAACGTCTTTTGAGTGTTGCTGACCAGATATTGCAGAGGACCATGTTCAAAGAAGTGAAGGTATTTACATGAATGACCAAGCTGTGTGTAGTTGCCTGACAGAGCCATAGTTGTAAAGTGTATCATTCAGAAGCGTGAGAATACAAAAGCTAAGCAGATCTACTAAACCTATAGAAAATGTTCCAACCTCACTGCAGGTGTGGTTTCCAATTCTGTTCCCAGGAAAGAAGAGACAGGTTAAAGTGAGGTAGTGGTGGTGGGGAGGTGGAGTAAAGGGCCCATGAATAGGCAATGCTCTCCCCAATACCCCCTCCGACCCTCAACCAGGACCCATGATTTCTAACCTTGAGCCTAATGATTTCAAAGATCATGTCGCACCAGACACTGAAGGGAGGTAATTCTGTGTACAACATCATCTTAAGTTTAATAATGTAGATTGTTGGCAGAATGTTACGTTGAAAGGTAATCTTACCAATAGTTTAGAGTCAAGCGGTTTCTTAATCCTACCGGGCCACAACCTCATCTAAGATCCACTGTTGTGATAACAGAATATCCTGAGTTGTTACATGCTCCATACCAATCAATTTGTAAGCGAGTTTAATCAAAGAATTATACTGTGCAGATGATTGTTCAGCCCATTAACCTGTACTGTCTCTTTGAAAGTAAAGATACAGTTGGTTTAGTTTTACCAGAGGGAGATGACTGGTGATGGTTTAACGTGAGGGTCATCTCAGCAATGGGGAGAGTTTGAGAAAGAGAGTCCTTCATGATAACCTCAGCCAGTGTGGGAATTGAACCTGCACTGTTGGCACCATTCTGCCTTACAATCTGGCCATCAAGCTAATCTGGTCTAATCAGCCCCCATCTTTGAAATAACGATCCCCCATTCATCTGGTGTTTCCTTCAAGTTCTGAAACACTTTACCTTTGTAATAGTTATCAAATTCTCTTTTGAAATGACTTTCAGCAGCCTCTCAGACAGGCATTGCAAGGACAGCTGTTGCTAAAACAAGTTTCTTCTCATCTCCCCGCTGGGTTATTTTGTTAGTCAGGTAAATGTTGATTATTGCTTTCAAAGTGCTGCAGGCTCTCTCTGCAGAATGAGGTAACGCAATCATTTGCTTTGTGGTTTTGGAATCATTGCAAAATCGGTTTTGGAATCATTAAACTCCTCCCTCCCTCCACAGTGTTGGATGTCAAGGACTTGAAGGTATCTCTGGCATACGACATTATGGAGGGTGTAACTGAGGCAAGTGCATGGCTTGATCTATTTATCTTATTAAATGGGATTATCATATGCTTGCCCACAAACCTACCAAATGAGTCAATTCCAAATACATCAGATTTTCTGACAGGTTCAAATAATGGAGGGAAAGATGTGAATGCACAGAGAGAGACAACGCAGAAGATTGACACCAGGGAATAGAACAAGGAGTGCTAGCAATAGTCGGCCAAATGGCCTCCTGCACTGTAACAATTCTGGGAATAACAGTTTTATTTTCCTTATTTTCCTACCTATCTGTGTGTCATCAGCAAATTTGGCAACCATGCTTTGTGATCTTCATCCAAGTTATGCATATAAATTGTAAGTAGTTGAGTTTCCATCACTGATCCCTGTGGAATGAAACCTTTTACATTTTGCCAAGCAGAAAAGGTTGATTTATGCCTTTTTTTTTTGCTTCCTGATAGCTAGCGAGATGATACCTGCCTTTATGCTACATTCTACATCATAAGCCTTTTCTTCTTTCTTCAGTAATATTTAATGTGACATCTTATCGACCAGTTTGTCTTTATTCATAGCAGATGTTACAGGAGAACATTTGAAATAAGCAGGAGTCGCCCATTCAGCCCCTCAAACCTACTCTACCATTCTAGAGTTCATAGCTGATCTGCGCTAGGCCTCAATTCCTCTTTGGTGCCATCTCCTTAAGTCAAAAATCTACCTCCTCCTTAAACTATGCCCTCTAGTTTTGGACTCCCCTACCAAATGGAGTGGGTGATTATCAGTAGATACTTACTGGATCATGCTAATGTAAATTTCTGATAGGAATGATGAATATTGTTTCTTTAAGTACATGCTATTTTGTATCCTCCTTTACTTGTTAAAACTCTGCCATTATCTCTGTCAAGCAACGACCTATCACTTTGAATTGATTGATGGGAACAATGGTTACAGTCTGGCTGGTTAAACCTCTCATTGTACCCTGTTTCCATTGTACCCTGTTTCCATTGTACCCTGTTTCCATTGTACCCTGTGCTGGTCTCAATTTTGTTGTCATAACATGGAGGTGCCAGTGTTGGACTGGGTGGACAAAGTTAAAAATCCTACAACACGAAGTTATAGTCCAGCAGGTTTATTCGGAAGTACTAGCTTTTGGAGCACTGCTCCTTCATAAGGTAGCTGATGAAGGAGCAGTGCTCCGAAAGCTAGTGCTCCCAAACAAACCCGTTGGACTATAACCTGGTGTTGGGTGATTTTTAACCTCGATTTTGTTGGTCATTGCAGATGGGGAACGCATTCAAGCAAAACAAGACAACACCCTGTTGCATATCAGTTTATATCATTAGCAACTCAGAGACCTGACATGAGAGAGCATTTCACAAGTTTTTGTCATTAAAGGTTTACTTCCAATTTTTTTTTTTGCAGCCATTCGGGACATTGTTTACATTTGCTTCATGCCAAGAGAAGTTTGCATCCTCAATCGAGGAAAGCAGCGTCGGTACAAATGAGCCTTTCAGGTCTGAGACAGAAGGACGATTCCTTCCGAAATCTCGAATGATTGCTCCCTGTGGCATCGTCAGTCACAGCAGGGAGGAGGCTGAGCACAACGCCTGGTACATGCAGCAGGCTGCCAGAGAAAACAAGGACATTTTCACAGCGCTAGTTCAGAGCAGTCTCGAGGGGGAAACTGCTGAAGTGGGGTCACATATCAGGTCAGCCAACTGCTGAGCAACAGAAGATGACTCCAGCTAGCACAACAGTTTTCTCATCGAGGAGAATTTTTAACCAATACTTCTTATTTCAAAAATATACTTTACACAGAAAAATATACTTACATAGTCACTAAAGCAGCTCGGTTCTGTCCAGTAGCATATGAAGAAACAAACAAGCATTGGAGCTTGACTCTATTCACCAAACAAACCCAAGGCATTTGTTGCTTGTTCAAGCCTATATTTACTTACTTTATGCTTATTTGTGAATTTTTATTGTGAATGCAGCCTCTGTGATTTATCTGCCATTGCACTAAATAAACTATCCCTCCCAATGGGTGTAATTACCGTATAATACAGGACTGCTTTGGAATAGCCATGGTTTACACATTTAGAAATGAGACTCACTCACTTTAAAGCAGTGAGCTGTTTTGACGTGCTTTGTTGGTAAAAAAAAAATCTCTGCTCCATTTACTTCGATGGTTTCCAGAATCTTTATTTTTAATTTGTTTACACAACATACATGAAATAATTCTATAGAGGTCACCAAGTCACCTTTAACTTACAAGTGGAGAGTATTTGACACTGGTCTGGCTTCCTCAGAATCAGCTTCTAGAGTGAACAGAATCTCTGACACGCCTGTTTATATCTGTCAGCCGGGGCTCCCCGATTGGACTGGGTTAACAGCCCCATTCAGGAAACTCATTCTATGAGGTCCACCTGTTTGACCTCATTACAATCACTATGGAAGGCTTTGCTAGTCATGCCAGGATTTATTGCCTATCCCTAATTGCCTTTGAGCAGATGTTTGTGAGCTGCCTTCGTGAACTGCAATAGTCCCTGTGCTGTAGAGACCTGCAGAGCACTGTTAAGGCAGGAGTTCCAGGATTTTGACTCAGTGACAGTTAAGGAAAGTGATATATTTCCAAGTCAAGATGGGGGCAGGTGAGGCCTTGGGAGGTGGGCATTGCTGGCAGTGACCTTCTAAGGGGGCTATTTCAGCAGATAGCTAAGAGTCCACCATGTTGCTGTGGGTCTGGAGTGACCTGTTAAACATGGTAGGTTCCTTCCTGAGAGACCACTAGTGAACCAGATGGTGCTATTACTGCATCCAGTTTTGAATTCCAGATTGTATTTCTCATCGCTAAACCACATAGCCTGCACATCACTCGACACTTTGGGTGATTTAGCGTGGCCAATCCACCTAACCTGCACATCTTTGAACTGTGGGAGGAAACTGGAGCACCTGAGAAAGCTACACAGACATGGGGAGAATGCGCCAACTCCACATTGACAGCCACCTAAGGCCCAAGGTCCGTGGTGCTATGAGACAGCAGTGCTAAGCATTGAGCCACCATGCCGTGGTTCACTAATATCCTTTGGGGATGGAAATCTACCATCCTTATCTGCTCTGGAGTACATGTTACTGTGGACCCATGGCAATGTGATTGACATTCAACAAACTTGTGGGAATTAGGGATGAGTAAAAATGTTGGTCTAATCAGAGGTGCCCATGTCCATTAATGAATGAAAGCCCTTCAGATAAGAAGAAATAATATAAATAATATTGACAGGAATATTTAACTTCAGAGATGGGCAAAATAGAACACAGAATTGGACATCTTAGTGAAAATAGTAATTGCCTTGATGTGAACAGACCCATTGCCATGGATGAAGAAACAGACATTAAAGCGCAGCAGGTCAGGCAGCATCCAAGGAGCAGGAAAATCGACGTTTCGGGCATGAGTCCTTCTTCAGGAATGAGGAAAGTGTGTGTCCAGCAGGCTAAGATAAAACGTAGGGAGGAGGGACTTGGGGGAGGGGCGTTGGAAATACAATAGGTGGAAGGAGGTGAAGGTGAGAGTGATAGGCCGGAGAGGGGGTGGGGGCAGAGAGGTCATGAAGAAGATTGCAGGTTAGGAAGGCGGTGCTGAGTTCGAGGACTGGGACTGAGACAAGGTGGGGGGAGGGGAAATGAGGAAACTGGAGAAATCTGAGTTCATCCCTTGTGATTGGAGGGTTCCTAGGCGGAAGATGAGGCGCTCTTCCTCCAGCCGTCGTGTTGCTATGGTCACCCTCACCTTGAAGGATCCACCTATCGCATTTCCAATGCCCCTCTCTCAAGTCCCTCCTCCCTACCTTTTATCTTAGCCTGCTGGACGCACTTTCCTCATTCCTGAAGAAGGGCTCATGCCCGAAACGTCGATTCTCCTGCTCCTTACCTGACCTGCTGCGCTTTTCCAGCAACACATTTTCAGCTCTGATCTCCAGCATCTGTAGTCCTCACTTTCTGCTCCTAAACAGACATTAAAGCCCACTTCACTGAAACTACATTGTCCAGGAGGTGTCGATCTCAAAATCAAAGATCTATTACAAGCAACTCTGTAACACTAGGGGTGTCCGAAAGAGAGAATGTATACAGGCTTCAGGCTCACTCTTGCCCATGAATGTATGTCTTGACCTCCAACTTATTTAAATTGTGGAAAGAATTCAACTGGTTACAATCAACAACAAAATGCCAAGAGGCAACCAGTCATGCCAGTTATACCCAAAGAGATACCAGTCACGGAATAACTGGTCAAGAAACTGCCAGTCATTGAACCACAGGCCAAGAAACTATTAGTTCTTGAACAAACAGTTCAGGGATTAATTGATGGAAGGTTTCATATGGCTTCCTAGACTCATGGCTAAGTTAAAAGTCACACAACACCGAGCTATAGTCCACCAGGTTTAATAGGAAGCACACTAGCTTTCAGAGCGTCACTCCTTCATCAGGTGATTGTGCACTACCACCTGATGAAGGAGCGACGTTCCGAAGGCTAGTGTGCTTCCAATTAAACCTGTTGGACTATAACCTGGTGTTGTGTGATTTTTAACTTTGTACACCCCAGTCCAACACCAGCATCTCCAAATCATAGACTCATGGCAGAATGCAAAAAGGAAATGGAATCAGGTCACATTAACTATGTTGCATAAGAAAATGGATTCATACTATCAATGGTATGGAAATGTATGGCTATATATGGTTGGCAGGAATATTTTTCCATTCTTACCAACACTGAAAAGAGTTCAGAGGACAAAACTCTGTAACATCTGTGACAGGGTAACGAATTATGTGAACTGAGGCTGAGGGGCAACCTGACAGAGGTCTACAAAATTACGAGAGGCATAGATAGGGTGAATAGTCAGAGGCTTTTTCCCAGGATGGGAAGCACAGGTGAGAGGAGCAAAGTAGAGAAGTGCAGGGAAAATCATTCACAGAGCGTGAAGAGTGCCTAGAGTGCACCGTCAGTGGAGGTGGTGGAAGCAGGGACATTTTAGGCAATGTTTTAGGCATATCTTGTTAGACACATGAAATGGAGGTAAACACAGGGATAGAAACTACGTTTGAGAAATAGGTAACGGGTCTAAATAAGGATTAGAAATGGGCACAGGCATGGTGGGCCGAAGGGCCTGTTCCTGTGCTGTGTTGAATTGTACTATATTGTATTGAATACAATTAGGTCCCGGTTAGCGAAGTAGGTACCAATGGAGGAACAATGACTTCAAATGTAGCTTTACAAACTCTTCAGAACAAAATTACATTAAGATTAGATTTCCTACAGTGTGGAACCAGGCCCTTCAGCCCAAGTCCCTTTGAAAACCCATCTCCCTAACACTACAAGCAATTTAACATAGCCAATTCACCTAACCTACACATCTTTGGAATGTGGGAGGAAACCCACACAGACAGAGGGAAGAACATGTAAGCTCCACACAGCCAATTGCCCAAGACACGAATTGAACCCAGGTCCCTGGCACTGTGAGGCAGCAGTGCTAACCATTGAACCACCATGCTGCCCCAAACAGAGTGGCCTGTACAGGGATCAAACTCACAACCTTGGTATTATTAGCACCATATTCTAACCAACTGAGCTAACTGGCCAGGGCACAATATTGAAAAAGATAAAAAATGAAAGGGGAAAGAAGGCAGGTAAAGCTAAGATTTCATCCAGGTGTTTAAAAATTCATGAAGGGACGGGTAAGTAAAGGGAAACTACTACCCAATGACTGAAGGGTTGGTAATTAATTGGAAAGTGCAGATTCAATGTAGTTATATTGATTTAAAGACGCTACAGGCTCTATGAAAAACAGTTCTGAAGTAGAGTCATATTTGATTTGAAATTTCTCTCTACTGATGCTTCAGACCTTGCCTGGCCTCTGCCTGCTTATTAACCTCCTGAGTGCCTTCAGCATGTTCTGTTCCACTTTCACATTTACAGCCTTTGCAAACGTTCGATTCCTGATCAAAGCCACGTCTCCCTGCACCGTTTTAAAATAGTGCACAAAACCAGCTCTGTTCAGTGCAATGCAGTAAATTACACTGTATTTCCAATTTCAAAACCAGTGTTCCTCCCCAGTTCCTGGAACGAAAAGGCTGATTTTGCTCCTGTCGAATGTTCGATCAGGGCTGCTGTCCTTCACCAGAGCAATGCGGAGGGCACCATGCAGTTTGCTGGATTGCCCAGCATGTGGTGCCATAGAGCTGTGGATTCCGGTATCAGGTCCTGGAGTTTGCGGAGTTACCATTTTGGCCTTGTGGCCCCCTATAAAAGTGCCAAACGTCAAGCACGAGAGAAATAAATGAAAGACTATTCTCCTTGTTATTTATAAATTCAGATATTAAAAGCATTTTCCATTTGAGGAGCAAAGTAACAGCTGGGTGATTGTTGTTGGAATATCTTGCTTCCAGTCAACTTATTTTCAATGACGTTTGTGAAGAAAGTTTTACAACACTTACTATGAATACTAAATCATATTGCTAAATGCCTATTGCAAAATTATGTCATTAGTGAAGGAGTCTTACATTAAGCATGACTATTTACATTTTGGTTACCAGGCAATGTCAGTGGAACACAGGGAAGTTGCCGTTTCGTCTGTCTTTTGATAACAGTCAATGTAACACTTGTTTCTGCTTATTGTTTCTCATTCCCTTTCTTAAACATAGTGCTGCCAACCCCTCCGTTCTCACTAATGAACCCATGCGATGTGGAAACGTAACAAGATACTGAGCAGGTGGGGATGCAGCAACGTTGGATTAATGAAATGAGACAGAGCATTTATGAACGTTACACAGCAAATCGTTCCAAAGTAAATGAAACAAATGAGTTACAAAGTAAGGCCAACTGCTTGCATCATCCCCAATGGTCATTATGTTTGCTGCTTGATTGGCAGCCATTACTTCTGACCTGCAAGTGGGAAGAGGTGCACCATATTCGGATTTACCCCGTCTCCAAATGTAAAGTTGCTTCAAGTTCCCTTTGAGTTGTTGCTTAAATCTTAAAATGTTCCCGTTACAATGAAAGTGTTGGAGACCGTCTTCCACAGAGTCACAGGATTGCTATGGCACATAAGCAGGCCATTCAGCCCATCATGCTTGGACTGACTGGGTAAATGAACATCATTACCTGATGCCAATCTCTTGCTACTTCCCATACTCTTGCACATTATTTTTATCCAGACAAACATCAAATGCTCTGTTGAATTCCTCAAAATGTATTTATACAGTCATAGAGCTGTATGGCACAGAAACATATCCTTTGGTCCATGCTGTCCAGATAACCTAAATTAATCTAGTCCCATTTGCCAGCACTTGGCCCATATCCCTCGAAACCCTTCCTATTTATGTACCCATCCAGATACCTTTAAAATGTTGTAATTGCACCAGCCTCCATCACTTCCTCTGGCAGCTCATTCAATACCTGCACCAACCTCTGTTTGAAAATTTTGCCCCTTTAGCTCCTTTTAAATTGTTCCCCTCTCAGCTTAATATCTGTAATGGGTACATCACTTGAGAAGATTCTGAGGCATGAGATAGACATGTATTTAGAAAGTCAGGGTTTGATTAGGAGTTGTTAGCATGGCTTTGTGATTGGGAGATCATGCCTCACAAATTTGTTCGAGCTCTTTGATGAAGTGACCAGGATGGTTGACAAGAGCAGGGAAAGGTTTAGGAGGACATGGGTCAAAAAGTGCGGTGCTGGAAAAGCACAGCAGGATAGGCAGCATCCAAGGAGCAGGAGAATCGACATTTTGGACATAAACCCTTCATCGGGAATGATGAAAGGCTTCTGCCCAAAACATTGAATCTCCTGCTCCTTGGATGCTGCCTGACCTGCTATGCTTTTCCAGGGCCAACTTTTCGACTCTGGTCTCCAGCATCTGCAGTCCTCACATTCTCTTAGAAGGACACGGGCCAAGTGCAAGGAAATGGGGTTAGCGTGGATGGATATTTTGATCGGCATGGACCGGTTTGGGCGAACGGCCCTGTCTCTGAGCTGTAGGACTCTATGATTCTATGAGTCTATGACACTTGAAACCTATGCCATTTAGTTTTGGACTCTTCAAGGCCTGGGGAAAAAGGCCTTGTCTATTTACCCTACCCATGCCTGTCATGATTTTATAAACCTTTATAAGGCCAGATGGGCTGAATCCAGGTAAGTATGAGATGATGCACTTGGACAGGACACAACAAGGCAAGGGAATACATGGTGAACGGTAGCCCCTTGGGAAGCACCAAGGATCAGAGGGACCTTGGTGTGCATGCCCACTGGTCCCTTCAGGCATTAAGACAGGTGGATAAAGTGGTTAAAAAGGCATGTGATATACTTGCTTTTAGGAATTAGGCAAAGAGTTTAAGAGCAGGGAGGTGATGTTGGAACTTTATGAAGCATTGATTAGGCCACGCCTAGAGTATTGTGTGCAGTTCTGAAATTGAGAGAGATTGGACAGACTGGGGTTGTCCTTAGAACAGCAAAATCTGGAACTCACATTGAAGAAGTATTTAGATGCTCATTTGTGATGCTATCATTCAGGTGCTAGAAATTGGGATTAAAATAGATGGTTGTTTTTGACTCAATGGGCTGAAGGGCCTTTCTTCTGTGCTGTAAATCTCTATGACATGAGTTGAGTGATAGCTGTCTGTATTCTAGACAGAAGGCCATCTGCAACATTTCATGTCTTATGCTGTTATTCTTGAAGAATTAACTTGTACTTAGCAAAGGTTTTTTAAAAGTTGATGACTGTGGAGAAAATATCTTTTTTTAAAACCAGCATGTGTGTGTTAGGTTATTTGGAAGAGTAAATATTTATACATTCATTTTTCAATCTGTGTTTTAGTCAGTTTTACATCTTTGTTGAATATACTTGGTTTTAATAATAAATAGATAATTTGATGTTTATTAAAGAAATCTGGTTGCAGGAATTGCTTTCTGAAGTATGTGTAATTGGTCATGTCAGTAACTGGGGGAATTATTTGTCTTCAAGCTGTACAAAAAAGGAACAAAGCGAGAGGACCTGCAAAGGAAATAATGGGGATGTGAGGAAGGTCTTTTTCACTTGGCGAATAGTCAGGGACTGGAAATATGGTGGTGGCAGGTTCAACGGAGGCATTCAAGAGGGCATGGATAGTTAGTTCGATGAAAATAATGTATGCATTAGAATTAGAATTTGATTCGTGTACTCAAGCACAGGGATATAGTAGTACAGTGAAAAGTTTACATTGACACTATTCCCAATGCCATCTTTGGTACAAAGGTACCCAGGCATGGAATCTTAGGTGCAAAAAAAAAAGAAATGAAGTTAAAAGTTCAAAGTTGCAGTCCTTCTTAAGTGCTTAGCTGAGCTGGACTCGCACTCTCCACAAGGGGGCTCACTCACCTACGCACTGGACTCACCCTCGCCCTCATTGGACACACCCTCCACCACACAGGGCTCACTCTCCCCTGCACTGGACTCACTCTCCCCCGCACAGGGCTCACTCTCCCCCGCACTGGACTCACTCTCCCCCGCACTGGGCTCACTCTCCCCCGCACGGGGCTCACTCTCCCCCACACTGGGGTCACTCTCCCCCACACTGGGTTCACTCTCCTCCACACACTGGGCTGATTCTCCCCCGCATGGGGCTCACTCTCCCCCACACTGGCCTCAATCTCCTCCACACTGGACTCACTCTCCCCCGCATGGGGCTCACTCTCCCACACACTGGCCTCACTCTCCCCCACACTGGGGTCACTCTCCTCCACGCTGGGCTCACTCTCCCCTGAAGAAGGGCTTATGCCCGAAACGTCGATTCTCCTGTTCCCTGGATGCTGCCTGACCTGCTGCACTTTTCCAGCAACACATTTCCAGCTCTGATCTCCAGCATCTGCAGACCTCACTTTCTCCTGGGAGAGAGTGAGCCCAGTATGAGGGAGAGTGAGTCCAACGTGGAGAAGAGTGACCCCAGTGTCAGGGAGAGTGAGCCCAGTGTGGAGGAGACCGAGCCTAGTGTGGGGGAGAGTGAGCTCCATGTGGGGGAAGAGTGTGCCCAGTGTGGGGGGATAATGAGCCCAGTGTGGGGGAGAATGTGTCCAGTGTGGGGAGACTGGGCTCATCCTCCCCCACACTGGGCTCAGTCTCCTCTCACTGGGCTCACTCTCCCCGACACTGAGCTTGGTCTCCCCAACACTGGGCTCACACTCCCCCACACTGGCATCACTCTCCGCAACACTGGGCTCACTTTCCCCCACACGGAGCTCGGTCTCCTCTACACGGACTCACCCTCCCCCACACTGGGCTCACCCTCTCCCACACTGGCCTCACTCTCCCCCACACTGGGCTCACTCTCCCCCACACTGGGCTCACTCTCCCCCACACTGGGCTCACTCTCCCCCACACTGGGCTCACTCTCCCCCACACTGGGCTCACTCTCCCCCACACTGGGCTCACTCTCCCCCACACTGGGCTCACTCTCCCCCACACTGGGCTCACTCTCCCCCACACTGGGCTCACTCTCCCCCACACTGGGCTCACTCTCCCCCACACTGGGCTCACTCTCCCCCACACTGGGCTCACCCTCTCGCACACTGGCCTCACTCTCCCCCACACTGGGCTCACTCTCCCC
>NC_057730.1:3657846-3660216 GCF_004010195.1 Chiloscyllium plagiosum
TCACTCTCCCTGACACTGTGGTCATTCTCCTCCACGCTGGACTCACTCTCCCTCATACTGGGCTCACTCTCTCCCACACTGGGCTCACTCTCCCCAGCATGGGGCTCATTCTCCCCCGCGCTGGGCTCACCCTGCCCCACGCTGGCTCACTCTCCCTGACACTGTGGTCATTCTCCTCCACGCTGGACTCACTCTCCCTCATACTGGGCTCACTCTCTCCCACACTGGGCTCACTCTTCTCCACGCTGGTCTTACTCTCCCTCACACTGGGCTCACTCTCTCGCACATTGGGCTCACTGTCCCCCACACTGGGCTCACTCTCCCCAACATGGGGCCCATCCTCCCCCACACTGGGCTCAGTCTCCTCTCACTGGGCTCACCCTCCCCCACACTGGGCTCACCCTCCCCCACACTGGGCTCAGTCTCCCCTCACTGGGCTCACTCTCCCCCGCGCTGGGCTCACTCTCCCCCACACTGGGCTCACTCTCCCCAACACGGGGCTCACTCTCCCCGACACTGGGCTTGGTCTCCTCTACACTGGGCTCACTCTCTCCCACACTGGGCTCGGTCTCCTCCACACTGGGCGCACCCTCCCCAACACTGGGCTCGCACTCCCCCACACTGGGCTCACTCTCTCCTAAACTGCGCTCACTCTCCCCCACACTCGACTCACTCTCCCCCACACGGGGCTCACCGTCCCCCACACTGGGCTCGGACTCCTCTACACTGGGCTCACTCTCCCCTACACTGGGCTCACCCTCCCCCAAACTTAGCTCAACCTCCCCCACACTGGACTCATTCTCCCCCACACTGGGCTCATTATCCCCCCACACTGGGCTCACTCTCCCCTACACTGGGCTCACCCTCCCCCAAACTTAGCTCAACCTCCCCCACACTGGCCTCACTCTCTCCCACATGGGGCTCACCCTCCCCCACACTGGACTCACTCTCCCCTGCACTGGGCTCACTCTCCTCCACGCTGGGCTCACCCTACCCCACACTGGGCTCACTCTCCCCCACACTGGGCTCACCCTACCCCACACTGGGCTCACTCTCCCCCACACTGGGCTCATCCACCACACTGGCCTCACTCTCCCCTGCTCTGGGCTCACTCTCGCCCACACTGGGCTCATCCACTACACTGGCCTCACTCTCCCCTGCACTGGGCTCACTCTCCCCCACACTGGGCTCATCCACCACACTGGCCTCACTCTCCCCTGCACTGGGCTCACTCTCCCCTGCACTGGGCTCACTCTCCCCAACACTGGGCTCATCCACCACACTGGCCTCACTCTCTCCCACATGGGGCTCACCCTCCCCAACACTGGACTCACCCTGCCCCACACGGGGCTCGCCCTCACCCACACTGGCCTCACTCTCCCCAACACTGGGCTCACCCTCCCCCGCACTGGGCTCACTGTCCCCGACGCTCGGCTCACCCTGCCCCACACTGGGCTCACCCTCCCCCACACGGGGCTCACCCTCCTCCACACTGGGCCCGATCTTCCCCACACTGGGCTCACTCCCCTCCATGCTGGGCTCACCCTCCCCCACACTGGCCTCACTCTCCCCAACACAGGGCTCACTCTCCGCAACGCTCGGCTCACTCTGCCCCACACTGGGCTCATTCTCCCCCACACGGGGCTCACTCTCCCCCACACGGGGCTCACCCTCCCCCACACGGGGCTCAGTTTCCCCCACACTGGGCTCGATTTTCCCCACACTGGGCTCACCCTCCCCGACGCTCGGCTCACCCTGCCCCACACTGGCCTTACTCTCCCCCACACTGGGCTCACCATCTCCCACACTGGCCTCACTCTCCCTGGCTCTGGGCTCACTCTCCTCCACACTTGGCTCAGTCTCCTCTACACTGGGCTCACACTCCCCCACACTGGGCTCACTCTCCCCCACAGTGGGCTCACTCTCCCCTGACACTGGGCTCACTCTCCCCCACACTGGGCTCACTCTCCCCAACATGGGGCTCACCTTCCCCCACACTGGGCTCACTCTCCCCCACACTGGGCTCACTCTCCCCAACATGTGGCTCACCTTCCCCCACACAGGGCTCACCGTCCCCCACACTGGGCTCGGACTCCCCGACACTGGGCTCACTCTCTCCCACACTGGGCTCACTCTCCCCAGCATGGGGCTCACTCTCCCCCGCGCTGGGCTCACCCTGCCCCACGCTGGCTCACTCTCCCTGACACTGTGGTCATTCTCCTCCACGCTGGACTCACTCTCCCTCATACTGGGCTCACTCTCTCCCACACTGGGCTCACTCTTCTCCACGCTGGTCTTACTCTCCCTCACACTGGGCTCACTCTCTCGCACATTGGGCTCACTGTCCCCCACACTGGGCTCACTCTCCCC
>NC_057730.1:3661021-3662064 GCF_004010195.1 Chiloscyllium plagiosum
GGACTCACCCTCCCCCATACTGGCCTCACTCTCCCCTACACTGGCCTCACTCTCCCCCACACTGGCCTCACTCTCCCCCACACTGGGGTCACTCTCCGCAACACTGGGCTCACTGTCCCCCACACGGAGCTCGGTCTCCTCTACATGGACTCACCCTCCCCCACACTGGGCTCACCCTCTCCCACACTGGCCTCACTCTCCCCCACACTGGGCTCACTCTCCCCTACACTGGCCTCACTCTACCCCACACTGGCCTCACTCTCCCCCACACTGGGCTCACCCTCTCGCACACTGGCCTCACTCTCCCCCACACTGGGCTCACTCTCCACAACACTGGGCTTACTCTCACCCACACGGGGTTCACGCTTCACCCACTGGGCTCATTCTCTCCGACACTCGTCTCACACTCCCCCACACTGGGCTCAGTCTCCCCCACACTGGACTCATTCTCCCCCACACTGGGCTCATTATCCCCCCACACTGGGCTCACTCTCCCCCACATGGAGCTCATTCTCCCCCACACTAGGCTCGGTCTCCTCCACAGTAGCCTCACTCTCCCCCACACTGGGCTCACTCTCGTCCACACTGGGCTCACTCTCCCTGACACTGGCCTCATTCTCCCTGACACTGGCCTCACTCTCCCCCACACTGGGTTCGCTCTCCCCCTCACTGGGGTTGCTCTCTCCCACACTGTGCTCACTCACCCCCACACAGGGCTCACCCTCCCCGGCTCTGGGCTCACTCTCCCCCACACTGGACTCACTCTCCCCCACACTGGGCTCACTCTCCCCAACATGGGGCTCACTCTCCCCGACAGTGGGCTCACTCTCTCCCACACTGGGCTCACTCTCCCCAACATGGGGCTCACTCTCCCCCGCGCTGGGCTCACCCTGCCCCACACTGGGCTCACTCTCCCTGACACTGTGGTCATTCTCCTCCACGCTGGACTCACTGTCCCCCACACTGGGCTCACTCTCCCCAACACGGGGCTCATCCTCCCCCACACTGGGCTCAGTCTCCTCTCACTGGGCTCACTCTCCCCC
>NC_057730.1:3662473-3669624 GCF_004010195.1 Chiloscyllium plagiosum
CACTCTCCCTGACAGTGGGCTCACTCTCTCCCCCCCACACTCCACTCGCTCTCCCCCACACGGAGCTCACTCTTCCCCACACTGAGAACAACCTCCCCCGGCACAGGGTTCACTCTACCCCACGCTGGGCTCACTCTCCCCCACCCTGGGCTCAATCTCCCTCGCATTGGGCTCCCTCTCCCTCCCACACTGGGCTCACTCTCTGTCACGTTGGGTTCCCTGTCATGTTCTCGCCCATGCTCTCTCACTGTCCCCTGGTGTTAGTTCAATCTCTTGGCACAAGGTAGGTCGATTAAAGGGAGAGAAAACACTGTGAAGAAAAGAAATAGTAAAAGCGGACAGAGCAGATGAGGAAAGGTGTAGGAGCATTTGATGAAAAAATATGAGGTGAAAGCAGGAGGTTTGCACTGGGTAATGGTGCTTATTCGATGAATTGCTGATGTCACAATGAAGTGAATGCCATCCTGTCGCACCATAACATTTAGTGATTCTGTAACTTGCTGTCACCAGTGGAATGGAGAATCTAGGGAGAGACAGTGCACTTCTCTAATCTTAGCCTTCACACTGTGTGCTGTATTCTGCATGGTCTGACCATTGTCCTATATTAGATTAATTTAACTCTTCTACTGTATTCAGTTCTATGCAGAATTAATCTCAGAGCTTTGTTGGCATTTACTATCGAGTCATACAGCACAGAAACAGACCCTTTGTTCCAACTCGTCTGTCCAGCTTTCCCAAACTAAACTAGGTCCATTTGGCTGCATTTAGTCCATTGTCCTCTGAAGCTTTCCTATCCACATACCTGAGTTGAAACTTTATTGCTGGAACAGCACAGCAGGTCAGGCAGCATCCAGGGAACAAGAGATTCGACGTTTCGGGCACAGGCCCTTCTTCAGGAATGAGCAGCTGCAGACCTCACTTTCTCCTATCCACATACCTGTCCAAATGTCTTTTAAATGTTGTAACTGTACCCATGTCTCCCACTTCCTTTGGCAGCGCATTCTATATATATGCACCATCGGCTGCGTGAAAACGTTTGGTCCTTTTTAAATCTTTTCCCTCTCACGTTAAACCTATACCCTCTCCATTAACCTACCCATCCCTACCGTGGAGAAAGACCTTAGCTATTCAGCTTATCTATGCCCCTCATGATTTTATAAACTTCTATAAGGTCACCCATGAGCCTCTTACATGTTAGGGAGACCAGAAGTTCCCAGCTTATCCAGTATGATGCTATTAACCTTTGACAGGTATAGTATCACCTCACTGAGTATCTCAGTGGCACAGTGGTTAGCACTGCTGCCTCACAGTGCCAGAGATCCGGGTTCAATTCCTGCCTCAGGCAACTGTCTGTGTGGAGTTTGCACATTCTGTGCGGGTTTGTTCCGGTTTCCTCCCACAGTCCAAAAATGTGCGGGTTAGGTGAATTGGCCATGTTAAATTACCTGTAGTGTTAAGGGAATGGGTCTGGGTGCGTTGCTCTTCGGAGGGTCGGTGTGGACTTGTTGGGCCAAAGAGCCTGTTTCCACACTGTAAGTAATCTAATCTGACTCTCTCACAGCTAATGGTAACTTCAAAGAATGGGAGATTATCTCCACCCTCATTTTCCCATTTACCACAATGCACGGCCTTAAAGGGACAATACATTATTATTGGGTTAATGGGTGTGGTGACAGGTCAGCCAACTAACAATGTATCATTACCAGCAAAATGATGTGTTGTACTCAAGAAAAACAACCTAATTATGTTTCAACAATGCAGGAGAATGTTTTGACACTAACTGCATCACCTAGTTCTTTTGTCTGACAAACAATGAAAGGTATTAGGTAAAGGCCATGGTCCCTCAATCAATCATCCTGCCAGGCACAGAGAGCTGTTGGGAAACAAATTTACTCGACCGCTATTAGATTGTAAAAGCATGGCTCTGGCTAGGCTCTGTTTTAAACTCGTAGAACAATCCTCACAGCATCAAAGTAAGAGTCCCAACACTTCAAAGCATGATGTTGGGTGCGCGCACCGTTATATGGATTCACCACAAAAAGCCAACCTGTAATCTCCCACCATCACCGACCGCAATGACTTATTGTGAAAATACGTTAACCGGAAGGGTCTCAGGTTTTCTTGCTGAAATCAGTAAAGGGTAAAATTTCCTGACACCTAAATTGGCTCTGACCTTAGAATCACAGGACTATTCTAGGGCAAAGAAGACCATTCAGCCCATTGTGCCTGCGTCAGTTCTGTTGTCTAGGCCCAATCTCCCACCTTTATCTCTATCCATCTAAACTGTTACATCCAATGCCCCTCTAGAGCTAATGTCCCACCTTTATCTCTATCTCTCTATGCTGCTACATCCAGATAACCATCTGATACCCCTCTTGAATGCCTCAACTGAACGTGCCTTCACATTTCCAGACAATGCATTCCAGAGCCTAACTAGTTGCTATTGGAAAAGATTTTTCTCATAGCGCTCTTGCTTCATTTGCACATCCCTTCAAATCTACGTCCCTCTCGTTCTTGTTCTTTTACAAGAGGAAACAGCTTCTCTCTATGTGCTCCATCCAATCAAATCTGCTCTCAGCCTTCTTCTGTCCAGAAAGAACAGCCCCAACTTCTCCAATCTCTCCAATCTCTCCTCATGGTTTAAGTTTCTCAAACCCGAATGTGGCTTCTGCATTGTCTCCAGTGAATTTACATCTCTCCTATAATGAGGCTCCTCCAACTGTACACAATACTCCAGCTGGGGTCTGAAGCTGTCTCAGGTTAAAAGTGGTGCTCAGGAGTTTCACCAAGCAGCTGAACAAGCGCCAAAGAATATTTGATCCGTTAAAATAAATTGATGAAACTGCACATGTGAATTCCTGACATGTGCCCTAATGTGCAAAAGGAAAGTAGCTGCCGACATACATATATAGCTTTAGTCATAGAATCATAGAGTCATACAGCACGGAACCAGACCTTCGGTCCAACTCGTCCAGGCTGAATATATTTCCAAACAAACTAGTCCCACCTGCTTGCGTTTGGCTCATATCCCTCCAAACCTTTCAAATTCATGAACTTATCCAAATGTCTTTTAAAGGTTGTAACTGTATCCATATCCACCACTTTCACTGGCAGTTCACTCCATACACCAACCACTCTCTGCGTAAAACAGTTGCCTCTCGTGTCCTTTTTAAATCTTTCTCCTCTCACCTTAAACATATGGACCCTAGTTTTGAACTCCCCCACCCTATGGAAAAGAACTGTGATTTTCACCTTCTCTATACCCCTCATGATTTTATGAACCTCAACCTCCGACACTCCAGTGAAAGATGTGCCAGACTTTCCAGTCTATTTTTATATTTCAAACCCCCCAATCCTAGCAACATTCTGGTAAATCTTTTCAGGGCTCTCTCCAGTTTAATAAAACCCTTTCTATAACAGGGCAACCAGAGCTGCACACAGTACTCCAGAAGAGGCCTCACCAAAGTCCTGTACAACATCAACATGACGTCCCAACTCCTGTACTCAAATATAGGAGCAATGAAAGCAAGTGCACTAAAGGCTTTCTTAATGACCTGTGATGCAAATTTCAAAGAAGTATGTACCTGAATCTCTAGGTCTCTCTGTTCTACAACACTACCGAGGGCCCAAACATTAATTGTATAAGTCCTGTATTTGTATTACCAAAATGCAATAGCTCACATTTATCCAAACTCAACTCCATCCTTGTCTACACTAAGGGACAGTGGTGTAGACAGCATGCTGTTAGTGTAAGGCCATGCTACACAACTACAATGTTTTGAGTGAGCGCAAACCAAGTTGGAATTCATTCAGTATAAATATTTGACTTTTGGTAAATAATCTGCTGTCGGATTTTATTTGAAATTCTGCTCCATTTAAAAAGAAAAGAATGCTAGACAAGGTTTTGCCATCCGTGAGGTTAAACTATCCCGTTAAAATGTTGTTGTTTCCACAATATGTTTCCCCTGTTGACAGGCAGTAAATATCTCTCTTCAATCTGTGCACATTTCTCACTCCTTGAGACACTGTGACTTTCCTGTAAAGTCTAATTTACAGCTTATTGATGCTTACACATTCCTAGATGTTCCAGCATGCACAGAGATTTGCAATATTGCTTAACATATCATTCATTCAGTCTCATGATATGCTGCAAAGCTCAGGGGGTTGGGGTGTGATCCAGCATTTTCTCCGACTCTAACTCCACCCAGAGCTGGTCAAATCCGCGGGGGAATGACATTGCCAGCTGTTTTCAGCCGGAGTTATGTTGGGAACCTGATAAAACCAGCATGGAACATAAGAATCTCAGTATACAGCTTTTTAGCGTAGACAGTGATAACAGCATACAGCTGTTTTGAAATGTGCCTGAGCCTCGAACTGAGAGTACCCTCCTGGACCTTGATGCCTTGTGTTACTGGGCTCACTGACTGACCATTGCTTTTCACCCATCATCTGCTGTAATATTCCTCAGTGCAGGGATAAACTTTGGCCATTTGTTTGGGACCACCTCCTCTGCCGTTCCTCAAAAGTGATTGTGGGTTTGGGGAAACAGAGGGAAAGATTAATCCCTTGACACCTCTCATACTTCCAGAATGCCCCTGAAGCTTTACTATCAATGATGTACTTTTGACATGGAGTCACTGTTGTAATGTAGGAAATGCCCCTGTGTCTTTACGTGTGCAGAAGAAGAGGGTTAGAATATTTTCCAAGGTGGTGGCAGAGTAAGACACTTCTGCTGGAGATCATCCGCTCCAATCATTTCGTTTCCCTTTTGTTCTCTTCTGTGTTTTCTTCTCTCTCTTCTTTCTTCTCAGGGACGTCCTGAATTCCTGGCTTCAGGGCAGACTCGGACTCTAGGTCACAGCACAGACCCAGCAAGGCGGACTCTCGGCCCGGCATGATGGTCTTGCTGTGGCCTGGCATGGCAGCCTCTCAGCCTAGTGTGGCAATCTCTCGGCGGACCAGTATGGTGGCCATGGTGGTCTTTCAGCCCGGTGTGGCCTCAGCTTGAACCACTGGCCTCAAGATAATTTTTCTAATCTTTGTTTTAACTAAAAACTTGTCCTGAAGAGCCTGTACCTAAGTACCTTGAACACCCTAGGTGTGTAAATGTTTCTCTTGAGTACGTTGACAATAAAGCTAATTCAATTCAATTCAATTCAATTTAACTGTGACCAGATAATCAGCTTTAATAATATCAGTTGAGGGGGTAAATATTGGTCAGGATTTCAGGGAAAATGCCCATCCTTCTTTCCTTTGGAAGCTCATGGTATATCTTACATCAGCCTGAGATGACAGCTGTTTAATATTTCATTCATGTAAAATTACCTCATTGTCAGTGTTATAATTCCAGTTCCTTTAAGGGCTAACCAGAACAGCTTCAAGGTTGAGTGAGAGCAATCAATGGTCATTAGAGTTGAACTCTGCCCCTTACAACTCTAATTTAATCCCCTACCTCTCTCCCTACCTTTCCTCAATTGTTGGTATTGTTGCTTGATGGACGATGGTTGTAAATTGATGTTCTTGTTCCAAACACAGGGCGATTTGGTTCTGAGAGAGGTTGGCACCATGGGGGCTGGTGCATTCTCCCTCCCCCTGGGGTAGGGCAATTCAAAACTAGAGGGCATGATTTTAAGGTGAGTGGAGAAAGATTTGAAAGGGCCAACATTTTCACACAGAGGATGGTTGTTTGTGGAATGAAAGGGTGGATGCAGGGACAGTTACAAAATGTAAAAGACATTTGGACAGGTACATGAATAGGAAAGGGTTAGAGGGACATGGACCAAGTGCTGGTAAATGGGACCAGTTCAGTTTAGGAAACCTATTGGGATGCATGAGTTGGGCTGAAGGGTCTGTTTCAATGCTCTATGAGGCAATGCCTAACGGTATTACCACTAGACTGAACTGTGAATCCAGATCCCCAGGAAATGTTCTGGGCACCTGGGTTCAAATCCCACCATGGAAGATGGTGGAATAATGATGACCATGAATCCACTGTCAACTGTCTGAAAAACCCATCTGGTTCACTTGTGTCCTTTCAGGAAGGAAATTAGCTGTCCTCCAGTGACTCCAGATCCACAGCAATGTGGTCAACTCGGGGGCAATTAAGGACGAGCAATAAATGCTGGCCTGGTCAATGATGCGCTCATCCCATGAATTCATTTAAAAACCTCTATCTGTCACAGCAAAGCAATTCAAATTTATTGCCCTCCTTCTCTTTTCACCTCTCGTGGGCGATGTTTGTAACTTAATGTTTGGTCTAATTTGTTAACTGTGTGGTTTGGTGGTGGGTTTTTAAGCAAATAAGAACTGGGTTTTTTTAAGATCCCAACAAATCCAAGAAAGCGTTGTTGCAGATCCTGAATGTCTGCACCTCTTTTCTGGTCACACTCAAGCCTGGGTGTCCTTGGACAGGGAGCACTTTGTGTCCTCCAAGACCCTCAACGCTTTCAGGGAGAGATAGGTACCATGAGTGCTGCAGTGCATTATTTCACCCTTCAATACTATTTTGATTAAGTCTCCTCATTTACCAGAACACCTTCAAGGTTGAGTGAGAGCAATCAATGGTCATTAGAGTTGAACTCTGCCCCTTACAACTCTAATTTAATCCCCTACCTCTCTCCCTACCTTTCCTCATTTGTTGGTATTGTTGATTTTCTGTCATCCCTGCACTAATTCGAGTACTTGTAGCTGGCTAATTTGGGATTTGTTATTTTAGTTGTGGGTTGATACTTATTTTTTAAATTACCTGGGTTCTTCCCATGGGGGAATTGCAGTGTCGGCTTGCGACAGTGAGAGAATCCTAGAGGGAAAGTCCAGATTTGTGAGAGAATCCTGCTAAATCTTTGCCTGCCTAATTCAGCACTTGGCTATCAGTCATGATCAAACATGATTATTGTATTGAGGTGGAGAAAGTGAGGACTGCAGATGCTGGAGAGCAAAGCTGAAAATGTGTTGCTGGAAAAGCGCAGCAGGTCAGGCAGCATCCAAGGAGCAGGAGAATCGACGTTTCGGGCATGAGCCCTTCTTCAGGAATGAGGAAAGTGTGCCAAGCAGGCTAAGATAAAAGGTAGGGAGGAGAGAGGGGTGTTGGGGGAGGGGTTTTGGAAATGCGATAGGTGGAAGGAGGTTAAGGTGTGGGTGATAGGCCGGAG
>NC_057730.1:3671771-3683500 GCF_004010195.1 Chiloscyllium plagiosum
CGGCCTATCACCCTCACCTTAACCTCCTTCCACCTATCGCATTTCCAACGCCCCTCCCCCAAGTCCCTCCTCCCTGCCTTTTATCTTAGCCTGCTTGGCACACTTTCCTCATTCCTGAAGAAGGGCTCATGCCTGAAACGTCGATTCTCCTGCTCCTTGAATGCTGCCTGACCTGCTGCGCTTTTCCAGCAACACATTTTCAGCTATTGTATTGAGGTACCAGACATTGGATGGATTCTCCTGCTCCTTGAATGCTGCCTGACCTGCTGCGCTTTTCCAGCAACACATTTTCAGCTATTGTATTGAGGTACCAACTTACATTGGATGGTTAAGTCCCTGGAATGGGGCTCCAAAAGTTTCTGATTCTAACATGAGAGTCCTGACCCTAGAAATAACTAACAGGCAATGGTTCTAGAGCTAAACTCTAGAGAAGATGGTTTTGGCTGTTGGAGTCGAAAAGTGTGGTGCTGGAAAAGCACAGCCAGTCAGGCAGCATCTGAGGAGCAGGAGAACCGATGTTTCGGGTTTATGAGGCCCAAGCTGGTTGAGAGATAAGTGGGAGGAAGGTAGGGCTGGGCATAGGGTAGCTGAGAGTGCAATAGATGAAGGTGAGGGGTGGTGGTGATAGGTCAGAGAGAAGGTTGGAGCGAATAGGTGGGAAGGAAGATGAACATGTAGAAAAGTTCAAGAGGGCAGTGCCGAGTTGGAGGGTTGGATCTGGGATAAGGTGGCGGGGGGGGTGGTGAGAAATGAGGAAACTGGTGAAATCAATATTGATCCCCTGTAGTTGGAGTGTCCCAAGGCGGAAGGTGAGACATTCTTCCTCCAGGTGTTGGGTGGCTAGAGTTTGGTGGTGGAGGAGACCAAGGACTTGCTTGTCCTTGGCGGAGTGGGAAGGGGAGTTGAGGTGTTTGGCCACAGGATGGTGGAGTTGACTGGTGCGTATGTCCCAGAGATGTTCTCTGAAATGTTCCGCAAGTTGGCATCCTGTCTCCCAAAAGTAGAGGAGACCACATTGAGAGCAAAGGACACAGTAGATGACGTGTGTAGAAGTGCAGGTAAATCTCTTTCGGATATGGAAGGATCCTTTGGGGCCTTGGAGCTGAAGGGGGAGGTGTGGGTGCAGGTTTTGTACTTCTTATAGTGGTGAGGGAAGGCATTGGGATTGAAGGGTGGGTTGGTCATAACAAGGGAGTGTGGACATTACAAGGGAGCTGCGGAAGGAATGGTCTCTACGGAATGCAAATAGGGGTGGGGAGGGAAATATATCCCTGGTGGTGAGGTCTGTTTGTAGGTAGCGGAAATAACGGAGGATGATACATTGTATCCGGAGGTTGGTGGGGTGGAAGGTGAGGACCGGGTCCTTGTTTTGATTTGAGGGGTGGGGTTCAAGGATGGAGGTGGGGGAAGAAGAGGGGATACGCTGGAGGGCATCATTGGCCATGTGATAGGGAAAATTGCAATCCCTGAAGAAGGAGTCCATCTGGGATATTCTACGGTTGAATTGGTCCTCCTGGGAGCAGATGCGACAGAGGCAGAGGAATTGGGGGTAAGGGATAATATTTTTGCAGGAGGCAGGGTGAGAGGAGGGGTAGTCCAGGTAGTTGTGGGAGTCGGTGGGTTTGAAGTACACGTCCGTGTTGAGTTGGTCACTGGAAATAGAAATGGTGATATCCAGGAAGAGGAGGGAGGTGTCCGAGATGGTCCAGGTGAACTTGAGGTCAGTGTGGAAGGTATAAATGGAGTTGATGGACTATTCAACCTCCTCGTGGGAGCACAAGGTGGCACCGATACAGTCATCGATGTAGCGGAGGAAAAGGTGGGAACTGGTGCTGGTGTAACTGCAGAAGATAGACAGTCATCTCGGCTCTTGATGTGTTCCGATGCAAGAGGTTGGGTTGGTTTTCCATTATACACACCACCCATTCACTCTAAAATTTGATTGATTCGATGGTGATTTAAACTTCTGTTTTATTGCTGAATCCTATCATCGTCCTCAATGCTGCTCATTTCCTTTTAAAGGGCTGTTTGGCAACAGAAATGTAATTGAGAATAGCAATAAACCCTTGCAAACTGAAAGAGGCATCTGATAGCAAGCTATATATTGCCTCAGACCTGTTGGTTCATGAATACATAATCGACAAAGAGTTTCCTTTCAAAGTACTCGAGGTACCATAGGGCCCTATCTGTATGGCAGTCTGAAGTGAAAGTGATGCTGGGGAGATTTGGCTCACTACTGATGCCCAGTTTCACAGCACTGCTACTCATCCTCAAGTACAGGTGGGCACTCTTAAGGCAACAGTCTTTATCCTCCTCCAGTCCCACTACTGTGTACTGTGACCCACCTGCTGCTACTTGTGTGTAATGTATTGAAAATTGCAATGTGCATTTTGACTACTTGAAGCTAGTGCATGTTTGTACCAGCAGATGGAGTCTGACACAAGAATAATATCAAAGGAAACCAGTGTTTGGATGATGTTATAAATTCTGGGTGATTCTTGTTAAGTCTGTCCCAAGAACTTTGCGTTCACTGTGTTGTGGTGTATTACTAGTGAGAGAGACATGAGGTGCTGTGTTCTAGAGTTTATTGCCATTGCCAGCAACCTGCTGTATTGAGCCTACAATAACAGACAAAGACCAGATCTTGGACCACTGTCTCCAAGGTATTTCTTCGGATAAGCTGTATGCCATTTTGATACTGTACTCGTATCCACATTCTGAATGTGAACAAAGTGTACAAGATCAAATTATGACAAGAAAAAGAACAATTGGCATTTGTTGAACTGGTAAAGAATCATACTGGACTTGAAATGCTAATGCTGCTTTCTATCTAGATGCTGCCAGGTCTACTGAGATTCTCTCGCAATTTGTGGTCTTGTTTTTGATCTCCAGCCGCTGCCGTTCTTTGCTTCATTATGTGAGAATTTTAAAATTGCGTTGCTTACCCGGCGGCCACTGTGGTAGATCAGCCAAGGAATGGGAAATAGGTGAACAGATTTAATCACAATCAGAGCTTGCTTTTCCAAAACCACAACCATGTCACAACCTCCTGATACAGCACCAAACTACAGAAGCACTGTTGGTTCTTGTGACAAATTTGTTCAACATTATGCCTGTAATGCCATTTTCCGGTAGATATAATTAAAGGCTGAGTTTATTACCAATGACATCTTGAGTTAGCACAGTGGCTACGCACACAGTTTTGCAGGCCATGTCACTAACAGCAGTTGCCAGGAACAAAGATGGCATTGCCCATATAATCACACTGCCAGCTGGTGCAAGTCGGAACTGACACCTGGGCAGGCCATCTTCCAGGGTCGAGTTAGCCCCCAGCCCCTGGATGGTAGGAGGGACAGGAGCAACATTGGCAGCAATGCATCCATGATTTCATTTTAGAGAAAAGTATTTCTACTCCTTTTGACTGTTCCTCAGCTGCCTTGCTTGTTTCATATCATGAGGTCCGTGGGGCTGATTGGATACAGTTCATCGGCGAAGATTGTTGTACCTCCAAAAATCTCTAAAAGATACCAAATCTAAAGCTATTTCAACTCTGCTTGAATCAGAATGACATTAGAGATGAGTCAAAAAGTGTGGCGCTGGAGAAGCACAGCAGGTCAGGCAGCATCCGAGGAGCAGGAGAGTTGACGATTCAGGCAAAAGCCCTGTATCAGGAATGTTGGGGGAGTGGGAGGAAAGGGGCCTGAGAGATAAATATAAGGGTGGGGGTTGGGCTGGGGGAACGTAGCTGGAAATGTGATAGGTAGATGCAGGTGGGGGGTGATGGTGATAGGTCAGAGAGGAGGGTGGTACGGATAGGTGGGAAGGAAGATGGACAGGTAGGATAGGTTCAAGAGGATGGTGCTGAGTTGGAGGGTTGGATCTGGGATGAGGTGGGGGGAGGGGAGATGAGGAAACCAGAGACATTGATGCTGTATGATTGGAGGGTCCCAAGGCAGAAGATGAGATGCTCTTCCTCCAGGCATCGGGTGGCTTGGATTTGGCGGTGCAGGAGGCCCAGGACTTGCATGTCCTTGGTGGAGTGGGAGGGGGAGTTGAAGTGTTTGGCCACATGATGCTGGGGTTGTTTGGTGCGTGTGTCCCAGAGATGTTCCCTGAAATGTTCCGCAAGTTTGCGTTCTAGGTCCCCAATGTAGAGGAGACCACATCGAGAGCAACGGACACATAGATGAGGTGTTTTGGAGGTGCAGGAAAATCTCTGCTGGCTGTGGAAGGATCCTTTGGGGCCTTGACTGGAGGTGAGGGGCGAGGTGTGGGTGCAGGTTTTATACCTCTTGCGGCGGTGACGGAAGGTACTGGCCTCCAAACACACGGCATCAACATCGATTTCACCAGTTTTCTCATCTTCCTTCCCTCCATCTCATCCCAGATCCAACCTCCAACTTGGCAGCGCCCTCTTGAACTGTCCTACCTGTCCATCTTCCTGCCCGCCTATCCACTTCACCCTCTGCTCTGAACTATCATCCTTAACCCCCACCTTCATCTACCTATAGCCTTCCAAGCTACCTTCCCCTCAGGCCCATCGCCCTCCCATTTATCTCTCAACAAACCCTTCCCCCACCCCCAACATTCCTGATGAAGCATTTATGCCCGAAACGTCGACTCTCTTGTTCCTTGGATGCTGTCTAACTGGCTGTGCTTTTCCAGTGCCACACGTTTTGACTCTAATCTCCAGCATCTGCAGTCCTCACTTTCTCCTTGCCACGAGAGGTGATCCTGTTTAACAATGTAGCTAAGCCTGTGACATTGACCATGCATGTACAGTCCCATCTAGCTTACAGATGTCTGTCACCATTGACTGATGTCACTGAGCCCTTTAGCACATGCACAGGTGGCCATTTTGGTGGCCATCTTTGTGTTCAGGATAAGCATGCCAATAATTAAGTAAAAGCATAAATTAGAATAGATTCACTATAGTGTGGAAACAGGCTCTTCGGCCCAACAAGTCCACACTGACCCTCCGAAGCGTAACCCACCCAGACCCATTCCCCTACATTTACTCCCGATTAATGTACCTCATTAATGTATTAATGTACATAATGTACTATGGGCAATTTAGCATGGCCAATTCACCTGACCTTCATGGTGGGAAGAAACTGGAGCATCTGGAGGAAACCCACACAGACAAGGGGGGAATGTGCAAACTCCACACAGACAGTCGCCCACGATGGGAATCAAGCCTGGGTCCCTGGCGCTGTGAGGCAGCAGTACTAACCACTGAGCCACCGTGCCACCATAACCATTTGGCCCAACTTTCGCCAGATGGCAGCAAGAAAAATGAATTCTTAAATCTCCATGGCAATTCTGGTGTATTCTAATTATCTTGCTGATTTATTGTTATGTAAATCTGCCCCAAAAATGATGGAACGTAGGAATCAACTTTACGGTGCTTGACAAGGTATCACAGAATTGTTATGGCTCACAAGAAGGCCATTCAGCCCATCATGCCTGCACTGGCTCTTCGAACAAATATCATTACCTATTAATTTTCTTTTCCCCGTATCCCTCCACCCCATTTCTATCCATAAAATCATCCAATTCCCTTCTCAAATGCCTCAAATGAACCTGCCTCCACCACAGTTTGGGGCAGTAGAGTCTAAACTCTTAACTACTCGCTGGGTGAAAAAGTGGTCTCTCACATCAGCCTTGCTTCTTTTGCACTTCACTTTAAATCTCTGCCCCCTTGTTCCTTTTATGAACAGAAACAATTTCTCCAGCCCACTCATGATTTTGACAAACTCAATGGAATCTCCCCTCAGTCTTCTTCTCTCAGTGAGAACAACAACCTCTTCAATCTATCCCCAGAACTGAAGTTTCTTACCCCTGGTAAATATCTGGTAAAAGTCATTAATATCACGGTGGCTCAGTGGTTAGCACTGCTCCTCATAGTACCAGGGTTCCAGGTTCGACTCTGGCCTTGTGCACCTGTCTGTGTGGAGTTTGCACATTCTCCCCGTGTCTGCGTGAGTTTCCTCCGGGTGCTCTGGTTTCCTCCCACAGTCCGAAGATGTGCAGGTCAGGTGAATTGGCCGTGCTAAATTGCCCATAGTGTTAGGTGCATTAGTCAGAGGGTCTGGGTGGGTTACTCTTCGGAGGGTCAATGTGGACTTGTTGGGCCGAAGGGCCTGTTTCCACACTGTAAGGAATGTAATCTACTCTAATAGCTAAGGCAGTCCTCCAGAGTTTATTGGCGGTCCGAGAATCTCTGCTGAAGAACTGTATCCACTCATCCACATGAACCTCATTATAAGAAACAAGCAAGGGAGCTGAGAAACAGTTAAGAGAAGTAGAAACATATTTTTTCTCTAAAATGTAGTCACAGATTGAATGGTTGCCCTTCTGGGAATGTGGTAGCACTGATGCTAATGTGGTTTTTGAAAGATACAGGAGAGGGCTCTTTAAATGAAGAATCTATAAGGCATTGCTAATACTTCGGAAGAATAAAGCAGTGTCTCAGCAGCAATATCTTTAAAAGCAAATGATCCAAGGAGCATTGCGCCAATTAACTGCCCTGTGCCAAACTGCTAAAACCCACAGTAGTTTCTGATTAACAGAAACCGAGTTTTCAGTTCCCACAGAGCTTACAACAAACAAAAGAGACATTGGTATTAGGGGAATGATTGGACATTTCTGACATAACTCAATCCCCATTGTTTCCAAAAATAGATCTTTACAATTTCTTTTCCCCAATGTGCAGAATGATTTTAATTTTTTTGATTACAATAAATTGATGTCAGCCCGTCTTTGTCAATGGACCCTGAAATCCCCAGATGTCGTTTCCCACAGTCGAATGTCTCCTTAAATCAGTTTTAATTAAGGCAGAATTCCAGCTGAAATAGCAGCAACATTGAAAATCCTGAGTTTAGATTCTCAACAACAGGTGGACTGTTCAAGGCTGGGTGACAGACTTTCTTTCCCATAACAATATGGCCAGCATTGAACTGTGCGCAAGAAATGCTCTACATTAGTTAATTTGTTTAATTAATTTTGGCCCTATGGCATCCACTAACTCTCTTGGGATTCATTATGAGAATGGAACAATCATGGGAACTTTCCAAAACACATTTGTTTCCCAATCTTATGAAATTATTCATGGGGGTGTTGGGGGGGGAGGGGGGAGGTATTTGCCTCAGTCAGCTCCTTCTCCTGTAATTAGTTTTAGCAAAATCTCTCTTTGCTATTCACAGAATAGCTCCTCAGAGCAAAAGAGCCCCACACTGACACCACATTATACAAGTTATCCCCATTACTTTAAAATACAAATGGTTCTTTTCAAACAGTGAGCAGACTATCATCAAAAAGACTAAGCTTGTCTAAGACTACGAGTAGTAGCAAATGAACCCTTTTATGAAAAGATATCACTGGTGTACTAAGGACGCACTGGTAAAACAAGATAAAGCATGCAGCACTGGTGGGTGAATGCCCCGAAAGAGATTAAACAATGTTCACATATGCTCCATCAAGGACACTTCCTGTTGATTCAATAACACGGAACTAAATACATCAAACTTCAAAATGGATTTGGCTCATTGATGTTCAGAGGAATATTTGCTGTCAGATTGCAATTTTGCCAATGCTTTGACCCAGAGGGAGGCTCGTAGGTGGTACAGAATAATGGGAGGCAGGATGTTCAAACGCCATAATGCTGAGGTAGGCTTGGTGGGGGGGGGGGTCAGCCTCACCCTGCCTAGTCACAACAATCACAGCAGAATGTGCTTTCTTTGTATCAGGAGCTGGTTGTAATATTGGCGGGGGGACTGGCAGAACCCCAAGGAAGTGAAGCCGAATCAGTGGGGCTCAGTGCCTTGTAGTGCCTTGTCAGGGGTGAACAGCTGTCAATGTGCATACAATGTGGTTGTGAAGGGTTTGAGGCTGTGGATAAGATATCGTGTTATGTATGAGTCCTGATTGCTACATATTGTTATAGTGTCAAGAATTGAGCAGGGGTAATATTTGATATTGCCTTTACTGACCTTGACTACTTATTTGAATTTATTAACCACCTGGAGACTAGACTTGAGGCATTGACCTCTACAGCTGTCTGATCCCATTGCTTTCTCAGTCTTCCTCCGGCAAGCTTCCTTCTCCCAATCCTAGCACCCCAATGATGTAAGATGTCCCTCATTTCCACTGAGACCTCTTTTATGGTCATCTGTTCTTGAAGACAGCTATTCTTCAAGGTCACAGCAGTCATAATGCATGCTCCCCCCCCTTTGATTAATGCTGACTGGCATTAAGCTGGGGTTGAATGTAACAACATTGGGGTCTTTGCTGTTATGCACAATGAACAGTGTGAACAGTGCGGCTGGGCCCAGAACTTGTTATAAACAGAAGTCAGCATGAAGATGTCACGTTGTCTATGTTCCATTGGACAGCCATGGGATCACAGCTTATTGGGATCTCCTCAGCTATTTTTCAGGGCTAGCCAACATAGCCTTGATACATTCTCCTGAAATATGTTGTACTTACGTGTTCATGGGATGTGATCTTCATTGGTTGGACCAGCATTTAATGTCCATCCTAACTGCTCTGAAGGAGGCACTGGTGAGCTGCCTTCTTGAACAGCTGCAGTTCAAGGAGATTAGGTGCACCCAAAGTGCCATTAGGAAGAGAGTTCTATGATTTGACCCAGTGACAGTGAAGGCACAGTGAGACGGTATTCCCATGCATCTGGTGACCCTGCCCTTTTAGTTAGAGCTCGCAGATTTAGAAATTGCTGTTGAAGGACCCTGGGTGATTTACTGCAGGCATCTTGTAGATGATACACACTGCTGCTGCTGTGCATCAGTAGGCAAGGGGATGAAGGTGGTGCATGTGGTGCCATTCAAGCGGGTTGCCTTGTCCCGGATGGTATCAAGATCCTTGAGTATTCTTGGAACTGCACCCATTGAGGCAAGTTTGTGGTGGAGAGGAGGGGTTGTTCCATCACTCTCCTAGTGTGCCTTGGAGATGGTGCACAGGCTTTAGGGAGTCAAAAGATGTGTTACTCACTGCAGATTCCTAGCTTCTGACCTGCTGTTGTAGCCACTGTATTTGCATGGCTAGACCTGTTGAGTTTCTGGTGAATGCTACCCCCTTGCATGTTGATATAGTGGGGTTGGGGGGGGGGGGGGGGGGGGCAGGTTTAGTGGTGATAATACTATTGAACTTCAGGTAGCAATGTAAGGATTTATAAACAAATGTGAATACTGTAAGAAGCTATATTATTCAGTCCAAAATTCAATTCCGGTTTGAATAAGTTTAGGTCACCTATTTTCTGCAACAGAATACATTATTTCATTCTTAATTAACTGTTCTACTTATTCACGTCAGAATTAATCGGTTACCAAGAGACAACTTATTGGCATCAGGATCCTTTTAATGATGAGCTGCTATGAACTAGTCACATGCAAAAACTCTGTATGATACATATCAATGGCCAAAGGTTCATTCAAATGTCACCTTTGTTGATGTAGGAGGTCACAGCTGACTATAGTCCAGAGACTCTGGGTGATAAACAGGAGGTGAGACCTAATTGCTTATAGGCAGTAAATTGGCCAATTAACAATTTCAGCTTCATAGCACTTTATGTTTTGTTCAGTCAAAAATTGGAAGCTGAAAATTAGAGTCTAATTTTTTTTTGCTAACATTTCCTGTCTTCTTTTGATCTGTGGAAGAATCCTCGCTGTGTTCTCCTTCTCTCTTGCATAAATAATATTGATATGCGGCAAAACTTTAATTAAAAAAGACAATGGTTAGCTTGTTAGTGTGAATTGAGGGCTTTGATGTAGCACAGCATTGCCAAGACACTGACTGCAATGACGGGCAATGCAACATGGGACAGCATGGCCTGTGTCTGAAAATGCAGCTGAGGAGTAGATACGAAATGGCATTGGCAAGAACAGGGATTGAGAAACTCGGAGAGAGGAATGTGTTCATGAAATTCAGAATGTGAAGAGTGAAAGCAAGTACAGGTTAATAGAGGGATAGAAAAGATCGCATAAGAAGGGAATAAAAATGCTGTTTATGTTTCTGGCACCAATGGAGTTGGGTATAATAAAGCAAAGAAATTAAGTAAATTAAACCAATAAAATAAACAGCTTGTGTGGCCTTGGGTATTTTTAAAAGTTGGAATAATAAAAGTAGCTCGAATGGGTGGGATCAAGCTCCCATAGAACCAAGAGTTTTCTTAGTTTTAGTTTTCTACAGCTGTTGGGGTCTTGAAACTGGATGTGGACTTTCTTATTCCTCTCTCTGCTACAGTAAAAAGCTCAGGTTCTCTTCCTTCTGCAAGAATGGCATGAGAGATTATCTATTTAACCGAATTTGCCTTTGTCAAGGGTGTGTTTGTGGGATGTAACTGTATCGGAATTGTTAATTAGCAACAGTTAATATATCTTTTATTAAGCATTTTGTTAGGGTTGCAGTTAAGCCAATTCTTACATTTTTATTTTGTCTGTATTTTAACTGTCATGTAAAAATAAAAATAAAACTGTTGTTGCGTGTTCTGGGATTTAGATGTTTCAGGAAGAATAGAGAAGATGGTAAAAGGGGAGGTGGGGTGGAGGGGGCAGTGTGATGTGGCATTGTTAGTATTACAGTTGCAGAAAGGACGTTTGAGGACTCGTCTAGTGAGGTAGTATGGGCTGAGGTTAGAAACAGGAAAGGAGAGGTCACCTCATTAGGAGTTTTCTATAAGCCTCTGAATAGTTCCAGAGATGTAGAGGAAAGGATAGCAAAGATATTTCTCGATAGGAGCGAGAGTGACAGGGTAGTTGTTATGGGGGACTTTAAGTTTCCAAATATTGACTGGAATTACTATAGTTCAGGTACTTTCAATGGGTCCGTTTTGGTCCAATGTGTGTAGGAGGGTTTCCTGACACAGTATGTAGACAGGTGAACAAGAGGCGAGGCCACGTTGGATTTGTAACTGTGGAATGAACCTGGCCAGGTGTTAGATTTGGAGGTAGGTGAGCACTTTGGTGATAGTGACCACAATTTGGTTATGTTTACTTTAGTGATGGAAAGGACTGACATACACCACAGGGCAAGTGTTGTAACTGAGGGAAAGGCAATTATGATGTAATTAGGCAAGATTTAGGATAAGTAAGAGGGGGAAGGAAATTTCAGGTGGTGCACACACTTGAAATATGGAGCTTATTCAAGGAACAGCTACTGCGGGTCTTTGATAAGTACATACTAGTCAGGCAGGGAGGAAGTTGTCGAGCATGGGAGCCATGGTTTACTGAGGAAGTTGAATCTCTTGTCGAGAGGAACACGAAGGTTAATGTTAGGATGAGCTGTGAAGGCTCAGTTAGGACACTTGACAATTACTGATTAGCCAAGAAAGATCTAAAAAACAGAGTTAAGAAGAGCCAGAAAGGGACATGAGAAGTAGTTGTCGGATAGGATCAAGGAAAACCCTAAGGCTTTCTATAAGTATATCAGGAATAAAAGATTGACTAGATAAGATTAGGTTCTGGATCAATGGTGCTGGAAGAGCACAGCAGTTCAGGCAGCATCGAGGAGCTTCAGCAAAATCAACGTTTCGGGCAAAAGCCCTTCATCAGGAATAAAGGCAGAGAGCCTGAAGCGTAGAGAGATAAGCTAGGGGAGTGTGGGTGTGGGGAGAGAGTAGCATAGAGTACAATGGGTGAGTGGGGGAGGGGATGAAGGTGATAGGTCAGGGAGGAGAGGGTGGAGTGGATAGGTGGAAAAGGAGCTAGGCAGGT
>NC_057730.1:3687141-3702384 GCF_004010195.1 Chiloscyllium plagiosum
CACCCCCACCCTCCTCTAGCTTATCTCTCCATGCTTCAGGCTCTCTGCCTTTATTCCTGATGAAGGGCTTTTGCCCGAAACGTTGATTTTGCTGAAGCTCCTCGATGCTGCCTGAATTGCTGTGCTCTTCCAGCACCATTGATCCAGAATCTGGTTTCCAGCATCTGCAGTCATTGTTTTTACCTCGATAAGATTAGGGCCAATCAAGGATAGTAGTGGGAAGTTATGTGTGGAGTCAGAGGAGATAGGAGAAGTGCTAAATAAATATTTCTTGTCATTATTCGCACTGGAAAAAGACAATGTTATCAAGGAGAACACTGAAATACAAGCTATTAGACTAGACGGATTGAGATTCATAAGGAGAAGGTGTTAGCAATTCTGGAATGTGTGAAAATAGATAAGTCCTGTGGGTTGGATGGGATTTATCCTTGGACTCTCTGAGAATCCAGGGAGGAGATTGCTGAGCCTTTGGCTTTAAACGTCATAATTGTCTACAGAATAGTGCCAGAAGACTAGAGGATAGCAAATGTTGTCCCCTTGTACAAGAAGGGGTGTGGAGACAATCCTCGTAATTATAGACTAGTGAGCTTTACTTCAGTTGTGGGTAAAGTGTTGGAAAAGGTTCTAAGAGATAGGATTTATAATCATTTCAATAGGAATAAGTCGATTAGGGATAGTCAACACGGTTTTATGAAGGGTAGGTCGTGCCTCACACACCTTATTGAATTCTTTGAGAAGGCGACCAAACAGGTGAATGAAGATAAAGCGGTTGATGTTGCGTATATGGATCTCAGTAAGGTGTTTGATAAGGTTCCCCATGGTAGGCTGTTGCAGAAAATAGAGGCATGGGACTGAGGGTGATTTTGTGTTTTGGATCAGAAATTGGTTAGTTGAAAGAAGACAGAGGGTGATGGTTGATGGGAAATGTTCATCCTCGAGTTCAGTTACTAGTGGTGTACCGCAAGGATCTGCTTTGGGGCTACTGCTGCTTGTCATTTATATAAACAACCTGGATGAGGGTGTAGAAGGATGGGTTAGTAAATTTGCAGATGACGTTAAGGTCAGTAGAGTTGTGGTTAGTGATGAAGGATGTTGTAAGTTACAGAGGGACATAGATAAGTTGCAGAGCTGGGCTGAGAGGTGGCAAATGGAGTTTAATGTGGAAAAGTGTGTGGTGATTCACTTTGGAAGGAGTAACAGGAATACAGAGTACTGGGCGAATGGTAAGATTCTTGGTAGTGTGGATGATGAGAGATCTCTGTTGTCCATGTACATAAATCCCTGAAAGTTGCCACCCAAGTTGATTAGGTTGTTAAGAATCTGGATTAGAGTGGTGCTGGAAAAGCACAGCAGTTCAGGCAGCATCTGGATGCTGCCTGAACTGCTGTGCTTTTCCAGCACCACTCTAATCCAGAATCTGTTTTCCAGCATCTGCAGTCATTGTTTTTACCTGAGTTGTTAAGAAGGCATATATGGTGTGTTAGCCTTTTTTAGTAGAGGGATTCAGTTTCGGAACCATGAGGTCATGCTGCAGCTGTACAAAGCCCTGGTGTAACCTCATTTGGAGTATTGTGTACAGTTATGATCACCGCATATAGGAAGGATGTGAAAACTTTGGAAAGGGTTCAGAGGAGATTTACCAGGATGTTGCCTGATATGGAGGGAAGGTCTTATGAGGAGAGGCTGTTTTCATTAGAAAGAAGGTTAAGAGGTGATTTAATTGAGATGCATAAAATAATTAGAGAGTTAGATAAGGTGGACAGTGAGAGCCTTTTTCCTCAGATGGCGATGGCTAGCACAAGGAGGCATAGCTTTAAACTGAGGGGTGATAGATATAGGACAGCTGTTAGAGCTAGTTTCTTTACTCAGAGAGTAGTAGGAGCGTGGAACACACTGTTGAAAAATGTGTTGCTGGAAAAACACAGCAGGCCAGGCAGCATCCGAGGAGCAGGAGAATCGACGATTCGGGCATAAGCCCTTCTTCAGGAATGAGGCTGGTGTGCCAAGCAGGCTGAGATAAAAGGTAGGGAGGAGGGAATTTGGGGGAGGGGCGCTGGGAATACGATAGGTGGAAAGATGTGAGGGTGAGGGTGATAGGCCAGAGAGGGGGTGGGGGTGGCGAAGTCGGGAAGAAGATTGCAGGTCAAGAGGGCGGTGCTGAATCCGAGGGTTGGGACTGAGATAAGGTGGGAAGACTCGCCAACTTTAAGGGCATTTAAATGGTCATTGGATAGGCATATCGATGATAATGGGATAGTGTAGGTTAGATGGTCTTCAGATTGGTTTAACAGGTCGGCATAACATCGAGGACTGAAGGGCCTGTACTCCACTGTTATGTTCTATGTTCAATAAAATGTGTTCTGCTTAAAGTTGAGTAATTTGACTAATCAAATTGCTTCTGAAACATAACACTTTCTCTTATTTTAAAGTTATATGTAAAGATAGGGCCTAGGCTATCTTCTTAATATAGTTAGAGGGGGAATTGGTCTGGTCCATAATTCACTGTTCAATGAGTGCGTGCTGTATGTAAGGTGATAGAACTACGGAAAGACAGAATAAAGCAGGAGGCCATTTGGCCCAGTGATTTAATGTGATCTCACTGGATTCTCACTCATCACAACATCAGAAAAATCACTGGATTCTCCTTCATTGCAACATCAGTGATCTCATAGAATTCGCTGTCATTGCAACATCAGTGATCTCACTGGATTCTTTTTCAGTTTGGGTTCAAGTTTGCGAAGCCCAGTGAAATCTTTTACTGATTTTCTCTTGACTGATTGGTCAATAGCAGTGTGTTCTGGACCAGTGTTCCTGAACAGCTGTTGCTTCTGGGACAGTGATTCTCTGAGAGTTGGTCGATCTTCTCTGAGTCTTCTGATGTTGTTAAGCTCAAGACATGTAGACTCCAAACTGCAGTTAAGTGAATACTGACAATGTGGGAATTTTCAATTGTCTGATGCACATTTTATCAAACGTAGGTATCTTTTTTTTTAAATGGTGGTGGGTGCTTTACAGTGTACACTCTTTGTGTGTGTGTGTGTGTGTGTGTGTGGTGGTGAGTGTGAGTATGTGTGTGTGGTGGTGTGAGTGTGAGTGTGTGGTGGTGTGTGTGTGTGTGGTGGTGTGTGTGTGTGTGGCCACCGGTACTTCTGGTGTTCTGAAACTGTGTCTTGCTTCAGTTCATTTTCTGGATGTTACCAACTAGTTTGTAAGTGTAGCATTCCTTTGTGATGGGTGAGCATTGTCTATGAAATTATATATGCATACTCCTAGAAGCTTTAGTTTTTTAGTCTCCCTTGGCATTGTCCCTTTTTGGCCTGTCTGCATACTGTGTCAGGAAACCCTCCTGCACATGTTGGACAAAAACTGACCCATCTAAGGCACTTAAACTACAGTATTCCCAATCAATATTTGGAATGTTAGAGTTCCCCATAACAACATAACAATTTGCTATTTTTTCTTAAGTTAAAGTAATTATTAAAAGCTTTAATGAATGTTCAAAAGTGGCTTTGCTCTCTTTGATATTTTGTCTGTTAATGATATCATCTGCTGTTGGACCCATGGAACATAATAGTTCATTACCTTGCTCAACTTCAGTCTGGTATTTAATTTTGTGGCAATAATGTACCTTCAGTACGACCACCAGCATGGAAGTCCAATATTTTGTTTTCTACGGGTCTACATTTACCTTGAATCTTTAAGGAAGTATTCTATTATTTTCAATTTCTTCCAAATGTGATAATTAACCCATCACTGTAAAGGTGTTTTCAATGGGTGGCACGGTGCCTCAGTGGTTGGCACTGCTGCCTCACAGCATCAGGTACCCAGGTTTGATTCCAGCCTTGGTTGACACTTTGTCTGTGTGGAGTTTGTATACGCTCCCTGTGTCTGTGTGGGTTTCCTCTGAGTGCTCTGGTTTCCTCCCAAAGATGTGCAGGTTAGGTGGATTGGCCATGCTAAATTGCCCCATAGTGTCCAGCGATGTGCAGGCTAGATGGATTAGCCATGAGAAATGCAAGTTATGGTAGGGCAGTAGGTCTGGGTGGGATGCTTTTTCAAGGATCGGTATGGACTCGATGGATCAAATGGTCTGTTTCCATACAACAAGAATTCTATGATTTGATTTGGCCTGAATCTGTATCATTTCAATACTGTTTTAAATATGCTGTTCTTTAAGCTTGTATTGACCAATTTTATTTTAAATTGAATGACTGTAGAGATTGCATTCCTTTTTCACAGCAAGTTGCAGTATTTCCTTAATGTGTCTGTGTTTTTAATTTTAATTCTGTAATATTGTATGGGAATTTTCAATAATTCTTTAAAATGTATTACTTGCTGTTTCATTGTAATTTATTGCTTTTAAATGTTTGAAGTCGATGTCTTTGTAATAAAGCATATCTATGCTACTTACTTGGTTTTCCTAATTTTTCGGAGTATTCTCAACTCAGTTAGCAATCAGAATGGTGGCTATCTGCCTCTTCTAGGGTTTTCTGCAGCCAAGATGATGCTATACTGATCTTTCTGACGTAAAATGGACTTCTTCCTTCCTTTCTAAAGGACCAAACACAATTCAGTACACAAATGCTTAAAATATTTTTGTTTTTCGGCTAGGGTTTTTAAAATCTTACTGTCAAAATTTCAGCTTAGTTACTGGTTACAGCCCTTTTAAAACTTTCATTTTTCCTGACTGGGCTTATTCACGGGATTTCTTTAAAGTTGCTTAAATACATTCTCAGGTCTAACTGATTCCGTAGCATCAGTCTAAATTTTTTTTTTGCTGACATTCTTGTTCTTTTTTTTACCCCCACACTATCACCTAACTGCGGTAGTGCTTATTTATTCCCCCGCACCCATGTTGTGTGTGTGCAGGTGTGAGACACAATGAAAGACACAAGGTGCACAAATCTTTATTCAGGTTCCACTACTAGGAAGAAAAGAAACACCCGAGTGGCCAGTGACAAGCAGTGCCCTTCACATCAAAGGGCAGTGCTGGTTTAAATTTCTTCAATAGCCCTTTCACTATGTCTCTCAGCTGTGCCTCATGGAGTCTAATGTCAGTGGTGGCCATGTCTGCTGTGGGAAGTGAGGACTCTCCCTTCGACTCCCTTGCCTGACCTTTATGGTCTTTAATCAACTTGGAGAAACTGAGGGAGTGTGGTGCTGGAAAAACTCAGCAGGTCAGGCAGTATCCGAGGAGCAGGAGAATCAATGTTTTGGGTGTAAGCCCTTCATCAACCAAACAAAAGGAGTAAAAAGAATTTACAGAAATACAGTTAATCTGCTGTACAACGGATCTTCAAACACAACTCCTCCAGCTCCTCTGCAATGTGTCTCTGGCCCCCGGGAGTCAAGTTAACCACAGCCAGGTGTCCCCACTCTGGGCACCACCACTGTCGAAGACACACCGAGTTCCGAAGTTTGTGCCTAACCATGATAGGAGTATTCGCTCGGGCACCACTGCTACCGAAGTCCCACTTCAGTGAAGGTGAAGTGAAGAGAAAAAAAACAACAAAAAAGGGGAGGGGGGGAGAGAGAGAGAGAGAGAGAGAGAGAGAGAGAGAAGGATACAGCCAAACTGGAGAGGATGAGCTCAGGAGCCTAAACACTACCTACAATGCCACCATCTTTGAAGATGCTTCACTGTCACCTGGCTATTGAGGGAGTGCAGTGTAGGTTCACGAGGTCAATTCCTGGAATGGCAGGATTACCGTACACTGAAAGACTGAAGTGACTGGGCTTGTATACCCTTGAGTTTCGAAGATTGAGAGAGGATCTGAGACGTATAAGATTATGAAAGGATTGGACACTCTGGCAGTAGGAAACATATTTCCACTGATGGGTGAGTGCCGAACCAGAGGACACAGCTTAAAAATACGGGGTAGACCATTTAGGACAGAGCTCAGGAGAAACTTCTTCACCCAGAGAGTGGTGGCTGTGTGGAATGCTCTGCCACAGGGGGCAGTGGAGGCCCACTCTCTGGATACATTTAAGAAGGAGTTGGATAGAGCTCTCAAAGATAGTAGAATCAAGGGTTATGGAGATAAGGCAGGAACAGGATACTGGTCAGGAATGATCAACTATGATTATATTGAATGGCGGTGCAGGCTCGAAGGGCTGAATGGCCTACTCCTGCACCTATTGTCTATTGTCTATTGTCTATTGTCACCTGATCCAAGGGAGTAGTGAGATACAGCAAACAGGCCTGTGAGGGTGTGCTAGTGATGAGATTTGACATAGAATGACTTTGGATGAAAATATACGGACCCTCAGAGTTACAGACTGACTATAGCTGAGAGGTGTTCTTGCCCTGAAGGGAATTTAGAATTTATGTTGTTTTTTTTGGTACTCAATATGAATTATTTTGTTTGCTTTTGCTGCAAAGATGCTCTGCTCGGTTTCCAGGCCACTGCACCAGGCTGGAGCAACATTGGGATATAATGGCACAGTGCACCGGTTCCTCAAGCGTCTGGGAGCAAGGCACTTCCACCTGGTGCGGAGATCAGGAGGCCTGCACAATGCTAAGTGACTGTCTAAACTCACGCATCTACCCAGCAGGGGTGCTTCTCTAAAGCCAGCTTCCTCACAGAGGGCAGCAGAGACCAGCAGTGCTGCGCAAGGTGAACACGTGTGTGCCAGCATTGATGGGGCACCCTTTTAAGGTTGTTTCGAACGAGACCATAACAATGCTGTGCCAGGTGCTATATCTGTGCACAGTGTTTGATTCTAGATAGTGTGGACAGTCATGCACCCAAAGTGATCTCAATGCTCCTTGACCTTTTACTACGGCCATGGGGTAGAACATCCAGAGCTGCAGGTGAGTTTGAGGAAACCTGTGCTGCTGCCTCGCCTCAGATGACTTTGATGGGGGTGGGGCTGGGGGTGGGGGGTCACCTGGTGCTCCAGAACCAGTGGTCTTAGTTCTGCTGTGGGGTGGGGTGGGGATGGTAATCCCTTGTACTGTAGGGATTCTATGATGCTGATTGCTCCATGGAGGCAGCGTATGCTTGAAAGGTGGAGCCATTCCATTGAAGAGAAGTGCAGATGATGTCTCTGCCCTTAGTTCCAGACTGCGTATGTACTCTGGTATCTCTGCCAGAAGTTCCACTGCTTGTCTCTGCATTTCCATCAGCTTATTAATTGCCAAGTGTAGAGACTCTAATCTGTACTGGCCTTCACGAGGGGTCTGTTCTCCAGCAGTTATCCTCTTGTAGCTGTGGGGCCTTGTCAGTGCTGTACTCACCAGAATGTGACACCAAGCCTACTAGAGATAGGTCACCCTGCAAGGTGACTGTGTCTTCACTGCTAGTGGCTGGACAGGAATGAGCTTCCTCCAGAATCCCGTCTGCTTCCCCCTCAGTAGCGGTGTTTGAGCTGGTGCTAGAGATGGGCCTGGGAGATGCAGCTCATTTTATTTTGCTCCTGAAGTGGATGTGGGATCTGAAGGCTGCAGAGAAATACACAAAGTTTGTTAACTTTATGAACTGCCATTCTCATTCAAGGATTCATGAAAATGTTGCTGGTTTGATGGCTGCTGGAAGTAGCAGAGTAGAGACTTATTCAATGGTCATTGATATCTAATCTTCCCTTCAGCATAGACACTCTCTGTTTTTCTGAAAAGACATTGTCTTGGGAGCATTCCTGATGAAGGGCTTATGTCTGAAACATTCACTCTCCTGCTCCTCGGATGCTACCTTATCTGCTGAGTTTTTCCAGTGCCACACTTTTCAACACTTCATGTGTCTACACCTAATCTATCAATGTCTTCTAATATACAGTCCCTGCACACCTAGTATCAACTTGTGAACCTTCTCTGGACTGCTTCCAGGTACCTTTCTTCAGATAAAAGGCCCAAAACTGTTAATTGTATTCCATCTTGGGTCTGACTAGTCTGTCTCCCTATTTTTATATCCCATTCCTTTGAAATACAGACGTTCCGTTTTCCTTTCCTATTATCCACTAAGCCTGTATGGAGCTGTTTGTCATTTATACATGAGGACTCCCAAAGCCCTCTGTGCTGTAGCATTCTGCTGTTTTCCTCCACTTAAATATTATTCAGCGCCTCCATTTTTCCCGCCAAAAACTCTCATACTTTCCACATTATTTTACATCTGTCAAGTTTCTGCCAACTCATCCCTCTGAAGATTCTGTGTCATCCTCAACAGTTGCCTTCCCAACTATTTTTCTGTCAACCTCAAAGTGAGCTACAGTATATTCACTTTTCTCTTCCAAGCCGTTCCTGATAGGCATCAGATCTTGCTGCCAGATGACCCGTCAGACTTGGCATTCTAATTGTGCGTAGACTTGAATTGAGCAGAGAAAATTTAATGTCTTCCCCAAGTGGAAGTACCTCTTACTTTTAGACCCAACACCATACTTAGTCTCCAAAAAAAACATCATTCTACTCAATGTTTCAACATGCCAGTGGTCTGCACTTCTATACCTCATGTGGGATATGGGGCAAACACAGGCAAATGGGACTAGTTCAGTTTAGGAAACCTGGTCGGCATGGACAAGTTGAGCTAAACAGCTTGTTTCTGAACTGTATGACTCATCTTCACTGCAGATACCCCCTTGTTGCCTGTACAACATAGTAACCCATACAGTTAATGGGGACTAGGGCATCAGAGTTGGGAACAATTCAACAGATCAGTTGCTGCCAAATGCTGTGTGGAGGGTGAAAGGTTAGAAAGCTGTGAATTTTGGAATCAGCTGATTGTGACTTGAGGGAAAGTTTTTTGCCAGGGCAGGACGCAAAGACATGGGGGAGATGGGCGAGGATATATAGTCATAGAGATATACAGCATGGAAACAGACCCTTCAGTCCAACCGTCCATGCCGACCAGATATCCCAACCCACTCTAGCCCCACCTGCTAGCACCCGGCTGATATCCCTCCAAACCCTTCCTATTCATATACCTATCAAAGTGCTTCTTAAATGTTGCAATTGTACCAGCCTCCATCACTTCCTCTGTCAGCTCATTCCATACATGTACCACCCTCTGTGTGAAAAAGTTGCCCCTTAGGTCTCTTTTCTATCTTTCTCCTCTCATCCTAAACCTATGCCCTCTAGTTCTGGACTCCCCCACCCCAGGGAAAAGACTTTGTCTATTTATCCTATCCATGCCTCTCATAATTTTGTAAACCTCCATAAGGTCACCCCTCAGCCTCCGACGCTCCAGGGAAAACAGCCCCAGCCTGTTCAGCCTCTCCCTTTAGCTCAAATCCTCCAACCCTGGCAACATCCTTGTAAATCTTTTCTGAACCCTTTCAAGTTTCACAACATCTTTCTGATAGGAAGGAGACCAGAATTGCCCGCAATGTTCCAACAGTGGCCTGACCAATGTCCTGTACAGCCGCAACATGACCTCCCAACTCCTGTACTCAATACTCTGACCAATAAAGGAAAGCATACCAAACGCCTTCTTCCTATCCTATCTACCTGCGATTCCACTTTCAAGGAGCTATGCACCTGTGCACTCCAAGGTCTAGTTACCATCTATGATTGACGCAATTTGAAAAGTAAGGTTATGTGACTGGCACCGTCAAAGAGATGGCTGAGTCAGCATTTCTTAAATTTGTAGTGCAAATTTACATATTAAAATACTTTTACAGGGTTGTAATCTGGATTATAACTTCAAATAGAGTAGCTTTTACCATAATAAGTTTGTTCCAATGTGCAAATATAACATGCAGAGAACATTATTTCCACAATTTGTTTACAAGGAATTGATCTGAACATTACTTGCGCCTTTCCTGAAAAGCTATCAAATAGTAATCTGTACTGTGTGTTTACCCATTCATTGTATTCCTAAACTGTTGAGGGCTCAGAGCTTGTTTCTATCTAGTATGGGAATGTTTATTTCATATTGGAGTTTGTTATGAGAGTGGAGGAGCTGCTGAAAGCAGCTTCAACGAATCTGTGGACAAGTTGTGTTTTATTTATCACACCTGCTCCTGGCACAGACTGCTGCAGATGGACATCCTGCAGCTGTGAATTCCAAATGGGCCACCACTGTCCCCCACAGTCTGAGTGTACACCCCACAACCACTGAGCACGGTCTTCTGTTCATATTCAAAGACTCGTGACTGTTTGTTTGGAAACATCTTGTCTCAGTGGTTCATATCCTTCTGTTTCTCAGCTACTGCTTCCAGTTTGGCTTCCTATTTTCTTCCAGGATATGAAAATAAGAACAGAAGTAGACCATTCGGCCCCTTTGAGCCCTCCGTGCCATTTGTTAAGGCCATGGCTAATCTCTTTGTGTTTCAAATTCCATATTCCTATACTTTTCCCTCCACCTCTGATAACCCTCAAACTCTCTGTCAGACAACTCACCTTGGCTTCATTTACTGTCATGTGTGCTCAAATGAGTGCAGTGAAAAGTCTACAGTCGCCGCATTACAGCGCCATCTTAAGTACAAAGGTACTGAGGTACAGGTATTTAAGAACAAATTCATGGAAAACATAAATTAATTAGAGAAGTAAAGAAATAAGTAGTCCACATTATAGATCCTAGGAATACATTTTTAAAAAGGTTCAGAATGTCAGTCTTCTAACCCACTCCATGCCAGTGACCTTGCCTCAAGGGAGAACTGCACAACTTCACCAGTGCCTCCACCAGACCCACCAATATAGGCATCAGCCCACTTCAAGCGCCAGCAGCTTCATTGCTCCTTAAAAATGGAGTCTCAGGTAGATAGGATAATGTAGAAGGCGTTTGGTATGCTTTCCTTTCTTGGACAGAGTTTTGAGTATAGGAGTTGGGAGCTGAAAATGTGTTGCTGGAAAGGCGCAGCGGGTCAGGCAGCATCCAAGGAGCAGGAGAATCGACGTTTCGGGCATGAGCCCTTCTTCAGGAAAGGTCATGCCCGAAACGTCGATTCTCCTTCTCCTTGGCTGCTGCCTGACCTGCTGTGCTTTTCCAGCAGCACATTTTCAGCTCTGATCTCCAGCATCTGCAGTCCTCACTTTCTCCTATAGGAGTTGGGAGGTCATGTTGAGGCTGTACAGGACATTGGTTAGGCCACTGTTGGAATATTGCGTGCAGTTCTAGTCTCCTTCCTATTGGGAGGATGGTGTGAAACTTGAAAGGGTTCAGAAAAGATTTACAAGGATGTTGCCAGGGTTGGAGGGTTTGAGCTATAAGGAGAGGCTGAACAGGCTGGGGCTGTTTTCCCTGGAGCGTCAAATTCTCGAGGTTTATAAAATCAGGAGGGGCGTGGTTAGGATAAATAGACAAGGTCTTTATCCTGGGTCAGGGGAGTCTAGAACATAGGTTTAGGGTGAGAGGGGAAAGTTATAAGAGACAACTATTTCATGCAAAGGGTGGTGTGTGTATGGAGTGAACTGCCAGAGGAAGTGGTGGAGGCTGGTACTAGATGGATATATAAATAGGAAGGGTTAAGAGGAATATGGGCAAAATGAGACTAGATTAATTCAGGATATCTAGTCGGCATGGATAAGTTGGGCCGAAGGGACTGTTTACATGCTGTTCATCTCCGTTTCTTTGCCACAGAGCCCACGTCACTGATATAGCTGAACTCACACTTGCCCCACAACCAAGAGTCCCACTTTGGCTGCAGCTGTCACCTTGCTGGTACCGCCATCTTGCAGAGGCCACTGCTGCCAGCCTCGCTGTCCCTGATTGCCAAAGGACCTTTACTCCTGGCAGGAGTACACACTCACTGCTGCTACCGCCATCTCCTATCGCCATGAGAAGCCACGTTCTCCTACTCTCGCTGGTGCTGCTGACCAACACTCCCCAAGACAAGAAGAAAACTAACTCCAAGAGGAAAGGAAATAAAGCAAAAGAAAAGCACAGAGGCAGAAGTAAAACAAAGAAGGGACAGCAGTGTCTCGCAGGAACTCACTGCATCATGAGTGGCCCAGACCTGCATTGCCCAATGCTCACCCAACACCACTTTCCTCTGCAGCTCTCATTCATATTCCCTCGGTGGTTCACTCATTGCCAGTACTGACATCTGTGACTTGTTATCTTGACCTATCCTGACAACTGGCAGCAGATTGTTCCCCAGTTGGAGTCACACTGAGCACAATGAAGTTGGCTGTGGTTATTGGATGCCTTTCACCAGGAAATTCCCAGAGAAGCGTCCCATTCCCAGCCATCCTCAGGTGAGAGGTGGAGATGTTTGCTAAGTTTTAAGCATCACTCATTACACTTGAGATGCAGTCCATATCCATAAGCAGCAAGACTGGATTCATAATTTGGGGTGATAAGTTACATTCACAAGTGCCAGACAATGACCATCTCCAACAAGACAGAATCTAGCCATCATCCTTTTGACATTCAACGGCATTACTACCACTGAATTGCTTCAACATCTTGGGGCTTGCGATTAACAGAAAGAGAATCAGATTATTTGAGTAAGTACAGTGTTAACAAGAAAATGTCGAAGACGAGGAATCCTGCAGCTTACCTCCTGACTCCCGAAAGCCTGTCCACAAGGCACAAGCCTTGAGTGTGATGGAATACTCCCAACTTGCTTGGATGGGTGCAGCTGCAACAACACTCTAGAACCTTGACACCAACCAGGACAAGCAGCCCGCTTGATTGGCAACTTACAAGCAACCATTCCCTCCACCATCGACACTCAGTACATTTTACAAGATACACTGCAGTAACTCATTAAGTGACCTCTCACAACACCTTCCAAACCTCTGATCACTACCATCCAGAGAATAAGGGCACAGAAACAGAGGAACACCGCTACTTGCAAGTTCTCCTCCAAGCCACTCACTATGCTGACTTGGAAATATATCGCTGATTCTTCTGTGTCACTGGGTCAAAATAGAATTCCCTCCCTAACAGCATTGTGTGGGTATCCCTACATCACATGGACAGCAGCATTTAAAAGGTTGAGTGAAATTAGTGATGGGCAGTAAGTGTTGATAACTCACACCCTGTAAACAATTGAACAGAAAAACTTCTGGCTTTTCCTCCCTATTTTACGTAGGTTTTGTACAACTGGTGACCACATGTCAAAGCCTCCTGGACCTTGACAAGAGGATTTCAGGTGAGTTTGCTCATCCTGCCCCACCCACTGAAATTTACCCACCTTCTCCCCAATAAAATCTGCATCTCACCATTAAAAAATGTTGCAAAGTTAACATTCCGCATTAACTTCAGTAAACAGGACTCGACCAACATTTTCTACAGCAGAGTATTATGAAATGACAGGTATAGAATATTAGTTTCTGGCAGTATTTCTAAATATCTTCCTGGTGCAAGACCTGATAGGTCAAAGACATATACTAACTGTGGAACACTTGCATATAATAGGGAAGGTGATGACCTAGTGGTATGATCACTGGACTGTTAAGCCAGAGACCCAGGTAATGTGCTGGGGACCTGTGTTTGAATCCAGCCACAGCAGATGGTACAATTTGAACTCATTAGCAATCTGGAATTAGATGTCTAATGATGACCATGAATCCATCGCTGATCATTGGGGGGAAACCCCATTGGGTTTACTCCTCATTGGGAAGGAAACTGCCATTGTACATGTGGTTGACTCTTAACTGCCCTCTGGGCAATTTGAGATAGGCAATAAATGCTGGCCTGACCAGTGATGTGCACATTGTGTAAGTGAATAATAAAAAACAATTGGCATTAGCAAAAGGGAATGAGACTTGAAGGAACTCTTGCACAAGAGTGTAACTTTATCAAAGAAAAGCCAAGTGATGCGGATGCTGGAAATCTGAAACAAACGCAGAGGACGCTGGAGAAACTCAGCAGGTCTGACAGCATCTGGGGAGAGAGAAACAGAGTTAACATTTCGATTCTGGTATGGCTTCTTTAGAACTGAAAGGGGTTGGAAATTCTTTTTGTGCATTTGACAGAGGAGGAAGGGGGCAATGTTTGACAGAGAGGGAAGGGGGTGACTTCTGAAAGTCCTTTCTCTCCCTCTGTCAAAAGTGATACGGTCATATAGTCATACAGCTTTCAAACATGCCCTTCGGCCCACCATGTCTAGGCCAACACTAACTACTCTAATCCCACTTGTTCCATAGCCCACCAGCCCTGGCATTTTAAGTGCCAAGAGTATTTTTAAAAATTCTAACCTCTTTCAGTTCTGAAGAAGGGTCACTGGGCTCAAAACATTCACTCTGTTTCTCTCTCCACACATACAGCCAGACCTGATGAAGTTCTCCAGCATTTTCTAAGTTTTTATTGTTTATAGATGTCTATGGCAGTACTTCCAATGAAATCACAAAGACAACACTGCAGGCTGAGGAGATTACACAGCCCATATGTCTTAAAGAAAGTGTCTTTTCTCCCTGCTACTCATGGGGCTAAATGTGCTGTTGTTATTTTAATTGCCCTGTTCAGACATGTCATGATACATCTTTGGAGCAGGTTGGCTTTCAATCCAGACCTTCTAATTCAGACACCGGGTTGCTCTCCCTGTGCCTCAAGATCCTAGGGATCCTATCCCTGTCCCAATGTGGGAGGGGGCACTTGTTTAACTGTTTTTCCATTCAACAGTAGACAGGCAAGCAGCTGGAAGAACACAGCAAGGCAGGCAGCGTCAGGAAGTGGAGAAGTCAACATTTTGGTTATAACCCTTCTTCAAGAATGGAGATGGGGGTAGGGGAGCTATCAATACCCTCTTCCGCCTTGCCAAATTAGTCCTCATCCTCATCGATGTTTCCTTCAACTCTTCCCATTTTCTCCAAATCCGAGGGGTAGCTCTGGACATTCCTATGGGCCCCAGCTATGCCTGCCTCTTTGTCATTTATGTTGAACAGTCACTCTTCAGCATATACACAGGTCCTGTTCCCTTACTCTTCCACTGCTACATTGATGACTGTACCAGTGCTGCATCCTGCACCCAGGCTGAACTGCAGCAGATCATCGACTTCGCCAACAACTTCTACCCAACCCTCAAATTCACATGGTCCATCTCGGACACCTCCCTCTCCTTTCCTGCCCTCTCTGTTTCCATCTCCGGAAATAGTTTACGGACCGACATTTACTCCAAACCCACAGACTCCCATAACTACCTGGACTATACCTCCTCCCCTCCCCATATCCTGCAAAAACTCCATCGCACTTTCCCAATTCCTCCGTCTTCGTCGCATCTGCTCTGAGAAGGAGACGTTTCACTCCCTAGCATCTCGAATATCCAACTATTTTAAACAAACTGCTTTCCCACCCCATCATCCAGACAGCCCTCCATCACACTTCCTCCATTCCCCCACACCACTACTCCAAACACTCCCCC
>NC_057730.1:3703562-3719270 GCF_004010195.1 Chiloscyllium plagiosum
CATACCACCGACTGACTCTTCCTTCCAGCTACCAACCAGATTCATTCCTACCATCGGCCAATCAGTCCGTACCCTCTACTTGTGTTCACCTATCACTACCTCACCACCCTGCCCCTCTCCCCATCCTAAACGCCACCCCTTTTTATCTGCAGCTCCCCTACCCTCACCTCCATTCCTGAAGAAGGGTTATATCCGAAATCTTGACTTATTCTTCTATTCCTCCTGATGCTGCCTGGCTTGCTGTGTTAGAATTAGAATTGAAATTCCTGCAGTGTGGAAACAGGCCCTTCTGCCCAACAGGTCCCAACCCAAAGAGTAACCCGACCCAGACCCATTCCCCTACATTTACCCCTGACTAATAACCTACACTATGGACAATTTAGCGTGGCCAATTCACCTAATCTGCACAGTCATAGAGATGTACAGCACGGAAACAGACCCTTCGGTCCAACCTGTCCATGCCGACCAAATATCCCAACCCAATCTAGTCCCATCTGCCAGCTCCCGGCCCATATCTCACTAAGCCCTTCCTATTCATATGCCCATCCAAATGCCTTTTAAATGTTGCAATTGTACCAGTCTCCACCACTTCCTCTGGCAGCTCATTCCATACACGTACCACCATCTGCATGAAAAAGTTGCCCCATTGGTCTGTTTTATATCTTTCCCCTTTCACCCTAAACCTATGCCCTCTAGTTCTGGACTCCACGACCCCAGGGAAGAATCTTTGTCTATTTACCCTTTCCATGCCCCTCATGATTTTATAAACCTCCATAAGGTCACCCCTCAGCCTCCGACGCTCCAGGGAAAACAGCCCCAGCCTGTTCAACCTCTTCCTATAACTCAAATCCTCCAACCCTGGCAACATCCTTGTACATCTTTTCTGAACCCTTTCAACTTTCACAACATTTTTCCCAATAGGAAGGAGACCAGAATTGCATGCAATATTCCAACAGTGGCCTAACCAATGTCCTGTACAGCCGCAACATGATTTCCCAACTCCTGTATTCAATACTCTGACCAATAAAGGAAAGCATGCCAAATGCCTACTTCACTATCCTATCTACCTGTGACTCCACTTTCAAGGAGCTATGAACCTGCACTCCAAGGTCTCTTTATTCTGCAACACTCCCTAGGACCTGACCATTAAGTGTATAAGTCCTGCTAAGATTTGCTTTCCCAAAATGCATCACCTCATATTTATCTAAATTAAACTCCATCTGCCACTTCTCAGCCCATTGGCCCATCTGGTCCAGATCCTGTTGTAATCTGAGGTAACCTTGTTCGCTGTCCACTACACTTCCAATTTTGATGTCATCTGCAAACTTACTAACTTTACCCCTTATGCTCACATCCAAATCACTTATATAAATGACGAAAAGCAGTGGACACTGCACCGATCATTGTGGCACTCCACTGGTCACAGGCCTTGAGTCTGAAAAACAACCCTCCACCACCACCCTCTGTCTTCTACCTTTGAGCCAGTTCTGTATCCAAATGGCTACTTCTCCCTGTATTCCATGAGGTCTAACCTTGCTAATCAGTCTCCCATGGGGAACCTTGTCGAATGCCTTACTGAAGTCCATATAGATCACGTTGACTGCTCAGTCCTCATCAACCCTCTTTGTAACTGCTTCAAAAAACTTAATTAAGTTTGTGAGACATGATTTCCCATGCACAAAGTTATGTTGACTATCCCTAATCAGTCCTTGTCTTTCCAAACACATGTACATCCTGTTCCTTAGGATTCCCTCCAACAGCTTGCCCACCACCAACGTCAAGCTTACTGGTCTATAGTTCCCTGGCTTGTCCTTACCACCGTTGCTGAACAGCGGCACTACTTTAGCCAACCTCCAGTCTTCCGGCAACTCACCTGTGACTATCAATGATACAACTTTCTTAGCAAAAGGCCCAGCAATCACTTCCCTCATTTCCCACAGAGTTCTAAGGTACATTTGATCAGGTCCTGGGATTTATCCATTTTTATGCATTTCACGATATCCAGCACTTCCTCCTCTGTAATATGGACATTTTGCAAGATGTCACCATCTATTTCTCTACAGTCTATATCTTCCATATCCTTTTCCACAGTAAATACTGATGCAAAATACTCATTTAGTATCTTCCCCCATTTTCTGCGGCTCCACACAAAGGCCGCCTTGCTGATCTTTGAGGGGAAAGTGAGCACTGCAGATGCTGGGGATCAGAGCTTAAAAATGTGTTGCTGGAAAAGTACAGCAGGTCAGGCAGCATCCAAGGAGCAGGAAAATCGACGTTTCGGGAAGAAGGGCTGATGAACGTCGATTCTCCTTCTCCTTTGATGCTGCCTGACCTGCTGATCTTTGAGGGGCCCTATTCTCTCCCTAGTTACCTTTTTGTCCTTAATGCATTTGTAAAAACCCTCTGGATTCTCCTTAACTCTATTTTCCAAAGCTATCTCATGTCCCTTTTTTGCCCTCCTGATTTTCCTCCTATGTATACTCCTTCTAAGGATTCACTCGATCTGTTCTGTCGAAACCTGACATGTGCTTCCTTCTTTTGCTTAACCAAACCCTCAATTTCTTTAGTCATCCAGCATTCCCTACACTACCAGCCTTTCCTTTCACGCTCATCGGAATATACTGTTCCTGGACTCTCATTATCTCATTTCTGAAGGCTTTCCATTTTCTAGCCGTCCCTTTACCTGCCAACATCTACCTCCAATCAGCTTTTGAAAGTTCTTGTGTTGCTGGAAAAGCGCAGCAGGTCAGGCAGCATCCAGAGAACAGGAGAATCGACGTTTCGGGCATAAGCCCTTCTTCAGGAACCTTCCTGAAGAAGGGCTTATGCCCGAAACGTCGATTCTCCTGTTCTCTGGATGCTGCCTGACCTGCTGCGCTTTTCCAGCAACACAAGAACTTTCAAAAGCTGATTGGAGGTAGATGTTGGCAGGTAAAGGGACGGCTAGAAAATGGAAAGCCTTCAGAAGGGCTTATGCCCGAAATGTCGATTCTCCTGTTCCTTGGATGCTGCCTGACCTGCTGCGCTTTTCCAGCGTCACATTTTCAGCTCTGATCTCCAGCATCTGCAGACCTCACTTTCTCCTTTTGAAAGTTCTTGCCTGATACCATCTTTGGGCTGTGGGAGGAATCTGGAGCACCCAGAGGAAACCCGCACAAACATTGAGAGAACATGCAAACTCCACACAGACAATCACCCAAGGCTGGAATCAAACCCAGGTCCCTGGCGCTGTGAGGCCACAGTGCTAACCACTGAGCCACTGTGCATTCTTCCAGCCTCCTGTCTGTTTACTTTGGATTCCAGCATCTGCAAATTTTATTTGTCTCTAACTTCAGTTCAATAGTAGCCGATATCTTAAGCAAGAGTACAGATTTACATAAAAATGTATAAAATAGGACAGGAGTAGGCCATTCGGCCCTTCCAGTCTGCTCCACCATTCAGTATGACAATGTGCTGATCATGCAATCCCAGTTCCCTGTTCCCCGCTTTCTCTCCATGCTGTTTGATATCTTTAGCCCTAAGAACTATTTCTAGCTCTTCTTGAAAATGTTTTGGTCTTATTTGCTTTCGGTGAAAATTCCACAGGCTGGTGACTCTTTGGGTGAAGAAATCTCCTCATTTGAGTCCTGAATGGCTAGCCCATGTCCTTAGAATTATTTGTATTGGAATAATTTGTCCACTAACTGCATGCAGAACTTTCAAAACAAGAAATAGAAAGAATGCCTAAAGCCGACAGTGTTTTATGGTTTGCATAACAGGATACAGTTAATAATAGCCGAGTGTGCCCCGAAAGGGCACACGTGACTTATAGAATTGGATGCAACAATATCCCGGCCTGTGTTTTCCCAGCATTTGGACTGAGTTGACAATGTTGCTTTACAGGTGCAAAGGCAGCTGGTGCAAACACGCTTCTGTTTATATTTCATGTTTACATTTTCTTTTCTAGTCGATCTGAAGGGCTCCTCATCCCTTAGGGAACAAGAGTTCTTTGTTGATTATTTTATGGATGTGTGTGCGCGGGAATCCTGTAACCTGCAGGGTGCTGGGTCCTTGCAGCTGTTAAACACTGAGGTTATTACACTGCAAACTTGACAGTGGGTCTTGAAGGGATATCTCTCCAGACCACGCTGACATCCTCTGAAATAGTACTGTGAGATGGTGGGACTCATTTCTCAAAGACTCCCGTGTAGACCTTGAGATTATATCTGAGATTATACTACGATCTCCTGTCTATAGTATCCCCAATTTCTCATGAACTAGGCGAGTGTGCGACATCTGTGGGCCTTATATGAACCCTCTCTGTCCATTGTTCTCGGTGAACAATGGAAAGCTGAGCCCTCGATGGAGGGTCAGTATTTTTTACAGCCAAGGCTACCATTTCTGGCTATGGCAGTGTGAATGGAAGGATGTGGTGGGCTTCCGTGGTTTCCTGCAGTTTGACGGATTGCAAAATGTAAAATGCAAAGGGAAGAGATGTTTCTCCACTAAATCAGGAGTCAAAGATTCACGCAGCGCGCAGAGGCAGGAGCGGGCATCGAACAGCGAACACTGTGTGCTATTTTCGTTGAACGGAAATTAAAGGGATCACTGCAGCACGATAAAGTGTTCTGGCAGCCTGCAGGAGCCATTATCATTTAAAATGTGTGCGCTTTTTCTAAGCTAGCCTCGACACATACTGTAAACCAATACAAACCTGATTGTGTTTTGCAAATTGCAGACTGTTGCGAAACCATCATTGAAAACATCACTGACCAATGAAAGGGCATGTTGATGTTAAAGTAAAATACATCAACCTGGTCTATACATGTTCATTTTTGAATAAAACCGACCAAGGATTTATTTTCAAGAAAAAAAAAACCTGCGAAGAATTTCAATCTGAAGGAGTAAATAAATGTTCAGAGTCAGTTATTCTCTGAGATACCGCCCCCCCCACCCGTCTTGGTCTTCATAATTTTTTTTGCGCGTTTCGAGACTGCGCACGGCAGAAAGAGAATGTGTGCTGTGCTTCGTGAGTGAATTCCACTGTGTTTTGTGAAGTTTGTGAACAGGGAACATCCAAAGGCATTGACACAAGCGTCCAGCTTGATTGTCCTCATTTTATATCAAGTACCTCTAAGCAACACAGGGCATATACACAGAAGCAGATTTTACATATTTTACTGACTGTACATTAGCAATGAATGGGGCTTACAGATCACGTTTTCACCTGAAACTGCGACATAACGATCCATATTTAAAAGGGTATTCCTGATGAATTGGCTTTTGCCCGAAACGTCGATTTCACTGCTCCTTGGATGCTGCCTGAACTGCTGTGCTTTCCCAGCACCACTCTAATTCATATTTAAAAGTGTCAAGTTGAATTGCAAATATTTGTGGGGAAACACCTCCGAAACGTCGATTCTCCTGTTCCCTGGATGCTGTCTGACCTGCTGCGCTTTTCCAGCAACACATTTCCAGCTCTGATCTCCAGCATCTGCAGACCTCACTTTCTTCCCACTTGTTTTTTATACAACTGAAACAGCTACACCCTATCTTCTTGAACGAGCCTGTTCATTATCTCCTATCAGCCCTTCTTCTCTCCTGGGAGAACAGTCCCAACTTTTTCAATCATAACTTCTTGTTGGCATGTAACCATTTTCGCCTGAGTCTAGTTGAAGCAGCAAGCTTTGGAAAAGTGAAGGAAAATCTACTTTTTAAGTAAAAGTACTAAATTAAGATTAGTTACTAAAGTTGCTGAGGAGTTTAATTCAGATAAATGTGAGGTTTATTTTGGAAAGACGAACAAGGGCAGGACTTACTTATTTAGTATTAATGGTGCTGGAAGAGCACAGCAGTTCAGGCAGCATCCAAGGAGCTTCGAAATCGACGTTTCGGGCAAAAGCCCTTCATCAGGAATAAAGGCAGTGATCCTGGAGTGTGGTGCCTTTATACCTGATGAAGGGCTTTTGCCTGAAACGTCGATTTCGAAGCTCCTTGGATGCTGCCTGAACTGCTGTGCTCTTCCAGCACCACTAATCCAGAATCTGGTTTCCAGCATCTGCAGTCATTGTTTTTACCTTACTTATTTAGTAGTAGGGCCATTAGAACAGAGAGGCCTAGAGGTTCAGATACTTAGTTCTTTGAAAGTTGCATCACAGGTAGACAGGGTGGTAAAGAAGGCTTTAGCACGATTGCCCTCATTGCTCTGACCATTGAGTACAGGAGTTGGGGTGTCCTGTTGAGGTTGTGCAAGATGTTGGTCAGGTCACTTTTTGAGGACAGTGCCCAGTTCTGGTCCCCCTGCTATAGGAAGGATATTATTAAATTGGACAGGGTGCAGGAAAGATTTACAAGGATGTTACCAAGACTGGACGGCTGGAGTTTTGAGGTTGAGGGGTGACTTTACAAAATCATGAGGGGCATAGAAAAGGTGAATAGCGAAGGTATTTTCCCTTAGATCGGTGAGTTCAAAACTAGGGGACAAAGATTTAAAAGTGATTGAGGGGCAACATTTTCACACAGAGGGCGGTTCATATGTGGAATGAACTGCCAGAGGAATTGGTGGATGCAGGTAATGTTGCAACATTTCAGAGATACTTGGTCTGGTACATGAATAGGAAAGATTTAGAGGACTACGGGCCAATTTCAGGCAAATGAAATTAGTTTGGTTTGGGAAACTTGGTTGGGCATGAATGAATTGGACCATAGCATCTGTTTCTGTGCTGTTATGTATAACTTCCATCCTGTCATACCAACCAGATATGTTCCTGCTTTTGCTCTGAGATCTATGCCTGAAATTTATTCATCCCAGTTTATCCTGTTCTGTTCGATGAGAGAAACACACAAAATTCATCTGCCTAACCTTCATGGTCTTGCATCTGAAGTCTCCTGTTCGAATTACAGTATTATAGAATTATCAAATGCTCACGGCACAAAAACAACAATGTTATGATCATGGATCCTAACACTGGGTCAGCAGTGACATGATGACATTTTAATTGCAACATGTTTTGTTTTAAAAAAAAATGTACATCCAAAATGTAATTGTAATTTAACAACCTTACTGCACCAATAAGAGGGCAGGTCAATAAAACAGCGGTGGCAGTTCCCCCATCTGTGTTTGGGAGTTTTAAAATTTGGGGGGGTATTCTGTCTGGAACTGGAATAACTTAGGAATTCTCACTTGGGATCTGATTATAACAAATCGGGGATCTGATTGCATCATCTGCAAGAGGAACTCAGCCAGTTCCAGTCTCACCCTTCTCATGTATTCCTGAAATATCTTTTCCCTTCAGCTACTTATCCAATTGATTAGTCATAATTGAACCTGCCTCCACCACACTCTCAGACAGTGCACTCCAGATTCTGCTACTCAATGCAGAGAAACATTCTTTCTCTTTGGCTTTTTTGCTATTCACCTTCAATTGTTGTCCTCTGGTTTGAGAATCTTCTTCAACCTATCTAACTCTATCTAGACCCAACATGGTCACATTGTATTTCTTCCAATCTGCCACTTGTCCATTCATCCTACCAGCCTGTCTGTCTCTGGGTGAGGTCCATCTGCTTCATCTGAAATTTTTCAATTGTAATCTGCAAACCCAAGTGCAGTTTGCAAATATAAAGCAAGAGGCTGTAATATACGGTGGCTCAGTGGTTGGCATTGCCATCTCTTGGGCAAACATGACAATATGTCGATGCGCCAAATTGATCTCCAGTTACTATCAAGGAATCTTGTTCTATCTTGGCAAAGCATGATACTTGGAGTTTGACATTTTCCCTGGTCAATGCCCCTGTCCTTGATTCTCTTTAACCTTACAGCCTTTAAATGGAATATCACATGGGAAATTGTGAGGTCATGCACTTTGGTAGGAAGACTAGAGGCATCAGCTATTTACTAAATGAGGAGAAAATTCAGAAATCCGAATTGCAAAGGGACTTGGGAGTCCTGGTCCAGGATTCTCTCAAGGTAAACTTGTCGGTTGCGTTTGTAGTTTGGAAGACATTTATAATGTTGCCATTCATCTCAAGAGGACTAGAATATAAAAGCAGGGATGTACTTCTGAGGCTTTATAAAGCTCTGGTCAAACCACATTTAGAATACTGTTAGCAGTTTTGGGCCCCATACCTCAGGAAGGAGGATCACAAAATTGATCCCTGGAATGAAAAGCTTAATACATGAGGAATATTTGAGGACTCTGGGACTATATTCGATGGAGTTTAGAAGGATGAGGGGGATCTAATTGAAACTTACAGAATATGGACAGGCTTGGATAGAGTGGACATTGGGGAGATGTTTCCATTAGCAGGACAGACTAGGATCCAAGGGCAAAAGTGAGGACTGCAGATGCTGGAGCTAGATTAGAGTGGTGCTGGAAAAGCACAGCAGGCCAGGCAGCATCCGAGGAGCAGGAAAATCGCACTTTGGGCAAAAGCCCTTCATTAGGAATCAGCCGTGATGGAATCATTCCTGATTAAAGATTAGAGTGGTGCTGGAAAAGCACAGCAGGGCAGGCAGCATCCAAGGAGCAGGAAAATCGCACTTTGGGCAAAAGCCCTTCATTAGGAATCAGCCGTGATGGAATCATTCCTGATGAAGGACTTTTGCCCAAAGCGTTGATTTTCCTGCTCTTCAGATGCTGCCTGGCCAGCTGTGCTTTTCTAGCACCACTCTAAACTTGACTAGGATCCAAGGGCACGGCCTGAGAGTAAAGGAAAGACCCTTTAGAATGGAAATAAGGAGATACTTCTTCAGCCAGAGAGTGGGGAATCTATGGAATCCATTGCCACAGAAGGCTGGGGAAGCCAGGCCATTGAGGTAGAGATAGGATCTTGATTGGTGAGAGGATCAAAGGTTATGGGGAGAAGGTGAGAGAATGGGGTTGAGAAACTTATCAGCCATGATTGAATGGTAAAGCAGACTCAATGGGCTGAGTGGCCTAATTTCTGCTCCTAAGTTTTCTGGTCTTATGTGGACAGATTACCTATCCCTCAGCCCTTCCTATGTGGATGTGACGGCAACACTCCTGGCCAGTGCCTCTCCAGAAACACTACAGAATACTTGCAGGGGTTAACCATCAAAAGCATTCCATTAATTTTTACATAGGTGTAAACAGTATACCTAGCCCTTTAAGCAAAGCCAAGGCGGGGCCTACCTTGCTTATTCTTTAAAGAGAGGATGAAGGCAGGCATTGGCAGTACCTGTGATGCCAGAATTGAGCTAACACATACATTTGAGAACACATATACTTTGGGAGGCCAACTGCTCAGGCTCAAATCAAACAATGTGAGCCATCCATGGGTCCGCTTGTGGTACAATGGTAATATTCTTACCCCTGCACCAGGAGGCCCCGGTTCAAGTTCCACCTGCTCTGACATCTCTGGACAGGTTGATCAGAAGAGTAGGCTCAATAAATAAATAAACAAAATTAAAAGTTGTGGCCTGTGGTGCTGCTACTCCAGAGAAAGGAGAGTCAGATTATGGAGTGCTGTTCGAGTGAATCCTGCTGCCTGGGTTCGGAGATCTCAGGGCCGAGTAAGCACTTGCTGTGCCTCTGATGGTGTAACACTCTCTCCACTTAATGAGAAATCTGAGGGATTCCACCTAAACTGAGAACGTGCACTGACGGAGACTCTTGGCTGGAACTATTTGCTCCCTCAGGTAAATTGAATCAATCTCATGATGCTGTTTGGATAAAGAGCAGGGTAGGGTTGGGGGAAATCTTTCCTTGCTCTCCCGATGATCACTGATTATCCAGTTGCTATTGTGTTCCTGTTTCTGGAACTTGCTGTGCACCAATTCGTTGCTACGTTTCCAACATGACTACACCTCATCGGCTGGTTAGTGTTGTCTTTCTCTACACCCTAGAGAGAAGAGAAAGATAATCCAGGATTCCAGGGTAGAGGAGTCCAAAACTGGAGGGCATAGGTTTAAGATTAGAAGGAAAAGATTTATAAGAAACCTAAGGGGCAACATTTTCACACTGAGGCTGGTACATGTATGGAATGAGCTGCCAGAGGAAGTGGTGGGGATGGTAGTATTGCAACATTTCAAAGGCATCTGGATGGGTATATGAATAGGAGAGGTTTACAGGAATATGGGCAAATGGGACTAGATTTGGTTAGGATATCTAGTCGGCATGGACGAATTGGACTGAAGGGTCTGTTTCTGTGCTGTACATCTGTACAACTCTATTACAAACTGGGACTGTCTCAGTCACAGCTAAAGAGATACTAATTGTTGTCATCTTGGCCCACACCATGAGGTAGAGCAGTATACAGTTGGAAATCTGAAAAGCCGAAAGTGGTAGAGAAACTCAGCAGGTCTGGCAGCATCTTTGGTGAGAGACACAGAGTTAACCTTCTGAGTCCAATATGACTTTTCTTCAGAACGGATCAGGAGTTGCCCTTAATTGAGGAATAGCAAAATCGTTAGGGCCTGAATTGACTCAAAGGAGAAGTGATGAAAAGAGAAATATTGGGAGGACTTTTTCACTATTCTCCCTTTACAATATGTTTATTCAATCCCTTCACTTTAGCTATTTTGTAAAAAAAATTGATTGCCAAGAGTTAATGGTAGACAGTTGAGAAAATATTGTTTTGCTCCATGGCCAGAAACAGTGAGTTCCTGTTGTTTAAACCATTGCACAATAGTAGTTCCATGATTGACACTTTTATGTGCAGTGTTCCTGCTTCCTTCTTGGAGATAGATACTGATTGTACAGCCCGATAGGCTCCTGTACAAATACTAATAGAGGCTGAACATAATTTTAACCCTCTTTTCTCTAACTTTTATGTATCTATTCTGTTCACTCCCTGTGCTACCAATCAAGTGTCCCGAAAATGTTTCTCTATCTCCTATCACCTGGGCTGTGTTCTGCCTTCAATTGTAATATTCTTGCTCATTCAACTAATTAAAAGCAAATTGCACGCCCTATCTCCCCAAACCCATTGAATCAGACCTAGTCTTGATGTGACTAGGGAAGGAATTGGGCACGATAGCATTGAAAAAAAGAAGGGAGACATGGTTAGACAGTAATAATGTTCATAATGAGCATGTTCGTAATGACTGGTTCTCCAACATATTACAAAGACACTACACACTTACCTCAAACACTAATGTTCATTATAATGGAATTTCTACCAATTAATGTTGGCTTTTCAGTGCAGTTTGTCTGTTTTTCTTTTGTGTAACCGTTGCAAAAGACCAGAGGATTTTAAACACAACTTCTCCAGTTGGCACAAGTTGACTCTATTTGTGCAAATGTATCAATCTCATACAAGCAGCATGTCCTAACCACAGCCTCAGATGAATGAATCACCGTTGGATGTTTCCGTTAATTGTGCTCATTTATGCTCTTCGAGGAGGTATTAAAAGCTAAGCTCGTTCTTAGGACATGAGGGCAATAAGGGATTCATTTTGAATTGGATTTTTTTTAACTGATGAGCTGATGTTAAAATGATTTAAAATCAGGCAATTCACAGGTAGTGGGTGATTTCAAATAGCACAGAGCTTGAATGTTATTGAGAAAAGAGAGCATGTTCTTGAACCCTATTGTCTTGCGCTGATGAAGACACAATTGTAAGAATGCTAAATCTCAAAGGGAACAACAATATGTACTGTATGAGAAGAGGGTGCTGATTGATTAGCCAGTGGATTCTGATTGATAGAAGCAATCAGAATGTACTAGAGAACAGTTTTGCTTGGGACAAATCCATTTTCAGTTGTTTTAATCAAACTGTACTGAGTCTTTTATTCGCTTGTGGAATGTGGGTGTCACTGGCTGGGCCAGCATTTATTACCCGTCCCTAGTTACCCTTGAGAAGGTGGTGGTGAGCTGCCTTCTCAAGCCACTGCAGTCCATGTGTTGAACATTGACCCACATTCTCACAGAAATTAAGAATCATGTCTTAAAGCTATTTGTTTCTTATGTTTGAAATGGTGCCCAATTGTTTTTGCTGTTCGCAATTAGAACAGTAAAGAGCAAGTTGGACTTTATTGCAATTGTGTGGAGCTCAAGTGTAAGGAAGATTTGATGCATTATACAGGGCTTTAGGAAGACCAGACTTGGATTGAGGTGTGCTATTTTGGTCTCTATATATATGGAAGGAAGCACTTGCCTTGGAGATGGTATAGTGATAGTGCATCAGACTGGCTCCACTGATGAGAGAATGGTAAGTGGCTGGGTTAATTGGACCTAAACACTTTGTTCCTTCCTTTGAAGAATGAGAGCAAACTTCATCTAAATCTGAGTGATTGTATACCCCTGGCTGGGGAATCGAAGGCTGAGAGGTCATCAGTTCGGTTTGAGGTAGGGAAAAATTCTCGACCACAGAGGGTTGTTGTTGCTACAACATTGAGTATATACAAAGCTGAGATTGATGGACCTTTTTTCTGGTGCCTCAAGAGAATACTGGATTATGAGGCATCAGCAGGAAAGAGGGCAAATCAGCCGCAATAGGCTGAATGGCAGATGAGAGGGGCTTCTATTTCTTCTCTTCCTGGGGCTCAGGTTCAGAGCAGGTTTTGCATTGATGATATACAAATAAGTTTGTAGAAGGTTGTGGTGTGTGTGCGTGTGTAAAAAAGTTTCAAAGTGAATGAAATCTCTACCACCACACAAAATAATCTTGGAAAAGTATATTGTTATGTTTTATCTTCATTTGTACATTGTGAAAAGCGATTCTGTGGCACTGGGCATCCAGAGAAAAAGATTACTTTCCCAGTCAGGTTGGAATTCTCAAAAAGCCTTACACTGCAGGTGGCATGGTGGTTTCTTGGTTAGCATTGGATATGTTTAAACTAGAAAGAGTACAGAAAAGATTTACTAAGATGCTGCTTGGACTAGAAGGAAGGAGTGGCTGGCTATGCTGGGACTTTTCTCCCTGGAGCGTAGGAGACTGAGGGCTGACCTTATCGAGATTTACAAAAACATGAGAGGCATAGAAAAGGTAGATAGTCAACAGCTTGTTCCCATGGTAGGGGAGTCTAAAACTCGAGGGTATATGTTTAAGGTGAGAGGGGAGAGATGCGAAAGAGTCCAGAGGAGCAATTTTTTTGTCATAGCGGGTGATGAGTGTCTGGAATGCGCTGTCAGTGACAGTGGTGGTGGAAGTGAGTACAATTTTGTCACTTAAGAAACATTTAGAGTCTACATGGATAGGATAGCTATGGAGGGATATGGACCAAATGCAGGAAAATGGGACTAGTTTAATTGTGAAAATGGAGTGGCATGGGCAGGTTGGGCTGAAGGGCCTGTTTCCATGCTGTAGACCAATATGGCTGTATGACACTGTTGCTTCACAGTGGTACCCGGGTTCGATTCCCGCCTTGGGTTACTGTCTATGTGGAGCTTGCACATTCTCCTCGTGTCTGCGTGGGTTTCCACCAAGTGCTCCGGTTTCCTCCCACAATCCAAAGATGTGCAGGTCAGGTGGATTGGCCATGTGGGGATAGGGTGAGTCTGAGTGGGATGCTCTTCAGAGAGTCAGTGGGACTCAATGGGCTGAATGGCTGTTTTGTGTACTGTAAGGATTTGATGAAGATGGGTCTACCACCTGCTGGGCCTTGAGGTCATAGTTTGCAATCTTCACCTTGGACGATCTCCCTTCAGTCTGCATCAGAAATCTCCCTCAAAAGAGAGAGCTCCATAAGGAAACATAGCTGCCTGAAAGACAAGGCTGTTAGTAATTCCTGTGAAGGTAGTGTCTGTTTACATTGAGAAGGGCAAGCATTGATGTGTGCTCACTTGCTGGGGGATGATGTGATGCCGGGGACAGGAATGGACAATTGCCTGGTGTTGTCGAGAGATATAGAGAAATGAGAGATGTCCTTGTTGTGAGATCTCTGCGCTGAAGTCATGTCCTGAAGGCTCTATTCCAGGAGCTGATTATTTTAGCCATGCTTGGCAAATATCCAGATTTATCCTGCAATTAGTGGGAAAGATTACATTCTGCAAAAGCCCACCTTTCTGAGAGGAGACAATGGCCTAGTTGTATTATCATTGGACTGTTATGATGTGGAGATGCCGATGTTGGATTGGAGTGAACAAAGTGAAAAAATCACACAACACTAGATTATAATCCAACAGGTTTATTTGGATGGACTTTTAATCCAGAGACCCTGGAAATATTCTAGGGGGTCCAAGTTCAAATCCTGCCATGGAAGATGGGAGAATTTGAATTTAATACAAGTCTGAAATTAGGAATCTAATGATGATTATGAATCTATTCTTGATCATTGGGAAAAACCTATCTGGTTCACTAATGTTCTTTAGGGAAGAAAACTGTTATCCTTACCTGGTCTGGGACTACATATGACTCCAGAGCCACGGCGATGTGATTTACTCTAAACTGCCAGTTGGGTAGGCAGGCCAAAAAATGCTGGTTTGCCAATAACGCCCTCATCATATGAATGAACAAAAATAAGAAGGATGCTCGGAGTAGTATTGAAACCCTGAGGGCTATACTTGCAGTCTGCTACCAAACAGCAGCATTGTCAGGAAAGTGAATGGAATTCCCTTTAAGAGGTACGCGTCTGCTTTAAGAGGCCATTCAGAGGCCCAGTGGCACCCTGCCCAGAAAGTGGGCAAACCTCCCATTGCCTGAGGGATTGGGGGGGTTGGGGCGGGAGGGGGGTGTGAAGGTTGAGATCTGCCAGTCTCATTGGACTAAAGCCTGGGAGCGAATGTACCATTGGCCTGAAATCACAGTATGAATGTATTTTGTGCTTGGTCCAACCAATCCCTGCCTGCCCAGATCCTCAGCGGGTTAAAATTACCCCCAAGGTTTAGCTTGTTTTTTCCAAGTATTTCCCTTGGTGTTCATTCTTGCTTAGCTACGCCAGTGTGAAACACTATGGGGCTTTATGTGGCCGTTGCGTTCCCTGTAAAACAAGGATGTGAGGTTGTTCCAAGGTGACTGGCTTTCTGTTCTTTTCTTCTCTGTAGGAGGCTTGCTTGCTTTCACTCCAATTGGTTTAAAAAAATATCACTATCAATGACCCTTGAGAAAAAAATTACATGTTACAAAAGTAACTCTCTCTCCCTCTCGTCTGAATGTGAAGTTGCCTTGCAGTTTGTTGGAATCACAACAAACCTATCCTGTCTGTGTTTATCATGGCACGGTGATACGAAATATGGGCTATTACTCTTTAAATCTCATCACTTACTCAAAGCAGTTAAACATGAGCTGTAACACTTTACAATGGCCACCAAATTCACCTAATCTAGAAACAGCCAAACCTATCAGCTTGAACACACCAGTCCAACACCGGCACCTCCAAATCAAACCTATCAGTAATTACTTTGTAACATAGTAAACAGGAGCCATTCAATCCTTTGATGAGCTTGCTGCACCATTCAATATGGTCACAGCTGATCATTCAACTCAGCACCCTGTTCCCACTTTTCCACAACCTCTTTCATCCCTTCAACCCTAAGAACTACATCTAACTTCTTCTCAAAAACACTCAAATGTTTTGGCTTCAACCGCTTTATGTGGCAGAGAATTCCACAGGCTCACTACTCTCTGGGTGATGAAAGTTTTCCTCATCTCAATTCTAAGTGGCCTACCCCCTATTATAGAGTCATAGAGTCATAGAGATGTACAGCACGGAAACAGACCCTTCGGTCCAACCCATCCATGCCGACCAGATATCCCAACCCAATCTAGTCCCACCTACCAGTACCCAGCCCATATCCCTCCAAACCCTTCCTATTCATATACCCATCC
>NC_057730.1:3720319-3756803 GCF_004010195.1 Chiloscyllium plagiosum
GGGGGAGGGGCGTTGGGAATGCGATAGGTGGAAGGAGGTTAAGGTGAGGGTGATATGCTGGAGAGGGGGTGGGGGCGGAGAGGTCGGGAAGAAGATTCAGGTCAAGAAGGTGGTGCTGAGTACGAGGGTTGGGACTGAGATAAGGTCGGGGGAAGGGAAATGAGGAAGCTGGCAAAATCTGTATTCATCCCCTGTGGCTGGAGGGTTCCTAGGCGGAAGATGAGGTGCTCTTCCTCCAGGCGTCATGTTGCCATGGTCTGGCGATGAAGGAGGCCAAGGACCTACATGTCCTTGATGGAGTGGAAGGGGGAGTTGAAGTGTTCACATCATTTACTGCATCCGCTGCACCCGATGTGGCCTCCTCTACATTGGGCCGCCTACTTGCGGAACATTTCCTGCCATGGCAAATAGTGGAATTTGAATTCAATAAAAATCTAGAATGAAGAAGAACCAATTAGCAAGAAAAACCCACCTGGTTCACTGATGCCCTTTTAGGATTGGAACTGCCATCCTTACCTGGTCTGGCCTACAAGTGACTCCAGATCCACAGAAATGTGGTTGACTCTTAACTGCCCTCTGGGCAATTAGGAGTGGGCAATAAATATTAACCTAGCCAGTGACACTCTCGCCTTGTGAATAAATAATAATAAAAGATCTGGATTACATATAGAGTTGTAGAGTCATAGAGATGTGCAGCACAGAAACAGACCCTTCGGTCCAACCCGTCCATGCCAACCCGATATTCCAACCCAATCCCAATCTAGTCCCACTTGCCAGCACCTGGCCCATATCCCTCCAAACCCTTCCTATTCATATACCCATCCAAATGCTTAAATGTTGCAATTGTACCAGCCTCCACCACTTCCTCTGGCAGCTCATTCCATACACGTACCACCCTCTAAAAGTTGCCCCTTAGGTCTCTTTATATCTTTCTCCTCTCACCCTAAACCTATGCCCTCACCCCATGGAAAAGACTTTGTCTGTTTATCCTATCCATGCCCCTGATGATTTTACAACCTCTATAAGGTCACCCCGCAGCCTCAAGACGCTCCAGAAAAAACAATCCCAGCCTATTCAACATCTCCCTGACGCTCAAATCCTCCAAATCTGGCAACATCCTTGTAATATCTCACACTGAGCTGGAGCTGAGACTATTAGACTGCAGGTATTGCCAGAACAAAGACTGTTCTTTGAAATTGTTCTGAAAAATGAAAGACTGAAACTCCCCTTCCCTATCAATATGACAGAATAACTAGAGAGTGCCAATAATGGACCACCTCTTTGTTAAAAACAGTTTCCCCACAGTGGGCTAGCAGTCAGTGTTCACACATCGAAAACCCTGTCCTCTGAGAAACATGATTTTCACCTTGAGGTTTTTTTCCTACAAAAAGCAGTTAAATTCATCGCAGAATATATAGGTACCACTCACTGCGAGGTACTCAATCTAGGAGCTGATCTCTGTTACAAGTCATAATATATTTCATAGGCAGAGAATTTTAAAATGAAAGGCACCCACTCTGGATTACCATTTTCATCTTCATGAGATGAGAGCGTGACTGGCCAAGCCAGAGTTTATGACTCATCCCCTATTGCCCAGAGGGCAGTTAAGAGTCAACCACATTGTTCTGGGTCTGGAGTCACATGTAGGTCAGACTGGGTGAGGATGGCAGATTTCCTTCTCTAAAGGGCATTAGTTAGGGCCTTTCCAACAATCAGCAACCGTCTCATGGTCATCATTAGATTCTTAATTCCAGACTTTTAATTGAATTCACATTCCACCATCTGCCATAGTAGGATTTGAACCAGAAAACTACCTGAGACTCTGGATTAGCAGCCTAACAATAATACCACACAGGTGTTGCCTCCCTCGAACATGTACACTTTGTTGAGACCATTTCAGAGTGCAGTTAAGAGTCAGCCACATTGCTGTGGGTCTGAAGTCTCACGTAGGCCAGACCAGATGTGGGTCGTGAGTGGCAGATTTCCTTCCCCAGTGGACGTTAGTGAACTTGATGTGGGCTTATAGCAATCAACAATCATTTGATGATCAACATTACTGACCAGCTTTGATAAAAGAATTACAAATTTACATTCTACCATCTGTAGGATTTGAACCCATGACCCCCCAAAGAATTAAGGTCTTTGGATGAGCAATTTACACTCCATTAGCATCATTCATTCACCCCATACAGGACCAGTCGACTGTTCTCACCTATTACAGGTTGAATGCTTGCAGAACTGGATGGGTATATGAATAGGAAGGGTTTGGAGGGATTATGGGCCAGGTGCTGGCAGGTGGGACTAGATTGGGTTGGGATATCTGGTCGATGAGTTGGATTGAAGGGTTTGTTTCCTTGCTGTACATCTCTATGGCTCTCTGAATCTATGATTTTCTATGAGAACAACCAGCTCAACCACATCTCCCACTGTTACTTCACCATCAACGACAGAACATAGAACTGCTTCACCTGAGAACGAGAACGAATTTTTGATTTCACTTTCCCCTCATGTTGTGCTTGCATACTTTTGGTACCTTGTAGAAGTCAGGATGGCGTTTCATGTTCTTAATCAGTTTTATATTTTCCTTGAGTGTGTTTGCACTCCCTTCATTTTGCTTACCTCACAGATCTGCCTGCCTTGTTCTTCGTAGCTTTAATACCTTTCATGAACAAATCAAATTGAAAAATCTGACTGCTTAAAAGTTCAAAAACTCTGTTAAAGCAGTGTCAGAAGTGGAAAGAGAGAAATGTATTGACTCTTCCAGACTGGGTTGTAACAGCCTACACCAAAGACATGTCTCTTCCTGAAACAAGATATTTCTAGAGCTTGATATATGTGGCATCCAACTGACTGAGAAAAGATTAAATGTGCTGGATCAGTGGTGCTGGAAGAGCACAGCAGTTCGGATGCTGCCTGAATTGCTGTGCTCTTCCAGCACCACTGATCCAGAATCTGGTTTCCAGCATCTGCAGTCATTGTTTTTACCACCAAGATTAAATGTGCTGTTGAGAGAGTAAACGAAAATCACTTTGGACAGAAAAGACCATTCTGAAGTGATCCGCATTAACTTCAGGTTAATGTTATCACTCACACATGAAGGCCAAGAGCTGAAATGACTACAGAGAGTTTGAGTTAATAAAGAGGTTGGATGGTCTGGGACTTTTTTATTCGGAGCACGGGAGGTTGAGGGGTGACCTTATGTAGGTTTATAAAATCATGAAGGGTATAGATAAGGTGAATGGCAAATCCCGTAGGGTGGCGGATTTCAAGACTTGGGGGGGGGAGGTGGGTGGGCATATTTTTAAGGTGAGAGGAGAAAGATTGAGGGACAGTTTTCATTTAAACAGAGAGTGGTTCATGTGTGAAATGAATGACCAGAGGAAATGGTGGATGTGGGTACCATTGCCACATTTAAAAGACATTTAAATTAGTACATGAATAAGAACTGTTTGGAGAGATATGGGCCAAACGCAGCCAAGTGGAACTAGCTTAGTTTGGGATTATGGTTGGCATGAACTCGTTGAACCAAGGGGTCTGTTTCTGCGCTGTATGACTCTATGACTATGACTCTATTTGTTTCTCCAATTCAGGATGTGGAACCATTGAGAGCAGAGTACCATCAGGAACCACAGAAATCAGCATCAGAGTACTGCAACCTTGCATTCCTCAAAACCACCCCCTTCCATCCTCCTCACACAATCCATTCATCCAGTTCAGGAACTGTTTCTCACCTCTTACAGGGTGGACGATTATTTTCTCCTGCTTTAGCTCATGTATTTAAGCCATTCGTTATAAAATGTTTTAAAATCACCTCTGACTGCGGTTCACTTTTTTGGGCCGTTTGTGACCCTTGGACTAAATCCTGACATTGGCAGCTCTTAGGGCGGCACGATGGCTCAGTGGTTAGCACCAATTCCTCACAACGCCAGGGGCCCAGGTTCAAATCAAGCCTTGGGCGACTGTCTGTGTGGAGTTTGCACATTCTTCCTGCCCCTGTATGGGTTTCCTCCCACAGTCCAAAGATGTGCAGGTCAGGTGATTCGGCCATTCTAAATTGCCCATAGTGTTAGATGCATCATTTGGAGGGAAATGGGTTACTCTTCGGAGGGTCCGTGTGGACTTTTTGGACTGAAGGGCCTGTTTCCACACTGTAGGAAACCTAATCTAACCTTTATTAATGAGGTTCTGTCTGCAACATCTCATTCACACCAGGTTAGAGTCTAATGGCTGTACTGTCATGTCAATTTCATTTGTACAAGTTAATTCAGTGTAGTATAAGGCCCTTTTCTCTGATGCTCTATGACACACAGGAAAGTCATAGAATCATAGAGCTGTAGAGCATGGAAACAAAGCCTTTGATCCAACTTGTCCATGTCGACCGGATATTCTAAATTAGTCCCATTTGCCAGCATTTGGCCCATATCCCTCTAAACCCTTCCAATTCATATACCCATCCAGATGGCTTTTAAATGTTATAATTGTACCCAGAACCTTTCCATTAAGTGAACAAACCCTGCTCTGATTTACCTTACCAAAATGTAACATCTCATATTTCTCTAAATTAAAGTCCATTTCCCACTCCTCGGCCCATTGGCCCATCTGATCACGGTCCATCTGAGATAACCTTCTTCGCTGTCCACTACAGCACTTGTTTTGGTGTCATCTGCAAACTAGACCTCCTGGTAGTCACATCCAAATCATTTATACAAATGATGAAAAGAACCAGCACCGATCTGCACGCACACCACTGGTTACATCCCTCCAGTCCATAGTCCTTCATCACGTGCTGGCCAAATCCCCTGAGTTTCAAAGTCCAACTTCGCACTTTGTACAATGTGCATGTGGACAATTGACAATGAAGGGAACTGAGACTATTGCAATGCTTCCATGCTATTTTTAAGCACATTTTGATTCATGGTCGTTCTCAGGAAGCATGTGGAAGCTGCACAGGAACTCTTCATAATGGTCTGGTCTGGCTTGCAGAGCCTTGTCTTTTCTGTTGTTTTCCAACATTTGAGCTCACCTTAGGTGTGAAATGATTGAAACTCTTCAATGCCAAATGAATTGCTTCAGTAAGTTATCACTGACCAAATGGGATAACATGTATTCTGTCCAAGTCCATCCACTGCATGTGTCTTGCTATAGATATGGAGCGTTGATGGGAGGGAGACATAGAGACAGAAACAGCAACGGAGAAGCTGCCTGAAAATTGATCTCTACCTCACAACTCAGTCTCTGTTTTGTCTCCAGGAGGTTCCAATAGCATCTGCATCGTGTCTGCCTTCAAGAAGTCATCCCCACAAGGCAGCTCTGCCTCCACTCAGCGTCTCAGCCATCTGTCCCTCAGAGGATGCCTTTGCTCCGCTGCTCTCTGAACCCTTTCATGGCTCAGATACTAATAGCATTGTGGATATTCTACAGATAATGGGCCAAATGACCTACCTCCAGCTCCTACATCACGTGACTTTCTGCTCTTTAGCTGGGATAGAGTCGGGAATATCTGCTGGTGAGCACTTTACTGCCACGTATCGTCAACTGGTCAAGGAAGAAATACCCCAATCACTGGCACCGAGAGGAATGCTGAGACCAGGCAACTGCTCAACCCCAGGCAGGAGAGGGCCCAATTGCGTCTTTGATAACTTCATCCAAACAGAGTCATGGAGTAATACAGCATGGGAACAGGCCCTTCGGTCCAAACTGGTCCATGCTGACCATGGTGTCCACTCAGCTGGTTCCAATTGCCCACATTTGGTCCATATCTCTCTAGATGGCATGGTGGCTCAGTGGTTAGCACTGCTGCCTCAAAGCGCCAGGGACCTGGGTTCAATTCCCACCTTGGGTGACTGTCTGTGTGGAGTTTGCATGTTCTCCCTGTGTCTGTGTGGGTTTCCTCCCACAATCCAAAGATGTGCAGGGTAGGTGAATTGGCCATGCTAAATTGTCCATAGTGTTAGGTACATTAGTCAGTGGTAAATGTAAGAGAATAAGTCTGGGTGGGTTGCTCTTCGGAGGGTCGGTGTGGACTTGTTGGGCCGAAGGGCCTGTTTCCATACTGTAGGTAATCTAATCTAATCTTAAACCTTTCCCATCCATGTAACTAGCCAAATGTTTTTTAAAGTTGCTATTGTACCTGCCTCAACCACTTTCTCTGGCAGCTCATTCCATATGCACAACACTTTCTGTGTGAAGAAGTTGCCCTTCAGGTCTTTCTTAAATCTTTCTCATTTCACCTTAAACCTATACCCTCTAAGTTTTCAATTCCCCATCCCTGGGAAAAAGACTGTATGTGTTCATCCCACCTATGTCCTTCATGATTTTATGCACCTCAATATGGTCACTCCTTAGGCTGCTAGGTTCCAAGAAATAAAGCTCTCTCCTGACCAACTTTTCCCTACAACTCAGGCCGACTAGCCCTGGCAACATCCTCATAAATCTTCTTTGTGCTCTTTCAAATGCTCAGGCAGACACAGGAGCAGCAGGTGGGTTTGCCGAAGGCACTGGACAAGCTGGCTGAAAGGTCAGAGGATTTCACCACCACTGTACCATGAGGCCTTTGGCAGCTCACTGTCTAGTTGCCTTTGTGGACGTTTTGGCAGCTGCCATGGAGATTCAGGTTCAGCACTCTCAGGGACTGCTGGGAATGCAGACAGACTGCATCTCATCATTGCAGCCACTAGTGCTCAGCATTAACTAGGGAGCAACAAGAGATAAGGGGCCTTGATCCCACTCTAGGTGCCTTGGGGCATCTTTCTGTTGTCTGGAACCATAATTCTGGGATCCCGGTGTCCTCTGTCTAGGCAGCATGAGTAGGATGCCCAAACATGACCTATACAGGAAACCTGATGTGGAGGGATAATCTGCTGGACCTCAGTGGCCCCAGTGGAGGGAGGAGTTTCATTGCAGAAGCACAGAGCAGGATGACTTGGTGTTCTGACCTCCACCTCTGGACAGAGTATTGACCACTGCCCCTCTCTCATCTGCAAGGCATTCCTTGGAAAATGAATGTTTATGACTCTCCTGCACCTTCGCCACATTGTAGAACACAGAACAATACAGCATAGGAACAGGCCGTTTAGTGTAATACCTATGTAAGGATGTTGTGATGAGAGATGTCTTTCACCTGTACTCTGTGGGTGTCTCCTTAAAGTTATTTCAAAGGGCCTCACGTTGCACAAAAGTGGAGCCCTCCTCCCTCACAGAATGGAACACTTACACCTCCCACTCCGGGTGCGGTGGCAACCATTTCCAGCTCCATTTCCTTTGCAGGTTTGCGATTTGGACGGAAGCATATAGCAGTCACAATCAACCTCTCAGTCTAGGTGACTTCTCCAGATCTTCTGAATCCCTTCTTCCCTGTCCACTGTGTCAACTCTGTGTGCTTTCATCTTCCCCATGTTCCCACCCAAGCTATTTATTTAGCTGTTCATGTGTCCCACTTTACTCCCCCCAAGTTTCAGACAGACAGCATAGTTGTATTTTGTACCTTCATTGAAATCGTCCATGATGCCCCATCCCGCAGTACCACACCCCGCCCCCCCCCTATTATTGATTTACCCTCCTTTGCATATATTATCTCCTCTGCATCTCAGCATGCTGTCCACAATCCCTACAGTTAGGTTCCCCAGCTTCGCTACCACAGCAGTGGCCCCTCTAGACTTTTAGTAGACCAACCCCAATGACTGACCGGAGACCAACTTCCTGAATGACTTACAGATACAGTTCTGACTAATAAGTGACTAGACCCCCTGACTGAATTCTGTGCAGCTCTCTAACGTGACTCCCAAGGCTGGTTGAATTGAACATGGAGGATCACTCCCCAGGCTGTAGTGATATGGATCCCTGACATTAGATGTCCCAAGTGACCAAAGCCCTGGACTCATTTTGGAAGCTACTGTTCATTGACTATTCTGGGACCCCCTGGGACTTAATGCTGATTCCCTTGAACTGACTGAGGACTCCTCCCCTTAGACTTGGAGGCATGGCCGTTTGTTTGTAGCACAGATAGACAGAGTGGTTCAGAAGGTGTTTAGCACACTTGCCTTCAGTGCTCAGACTTTGAGTTTAGGAGTTGGGATGCAATGTTGAGATCGTACAGGACATTAGTGATGCCTGTTCTGGGAGTACTGTGTATAGTTCTGGTCGCCCTGATGTAGGAAGGATATTATTAAATTGGAGAGGGTATAGAAAAGATCTACCAGGATATTGACAAGAGGCTTTGAGTGATAAAGATAGACTAGATAGTCTGGGACTGCAATGTAGGGGGTTGACAGATGATCTTACAGAGGTTTATAAAATCATGAGGGGCATGGATAAGATGAATAGCAAGAGTTTTTTCCCTAGGGTGGGTGAGATCAAAACTAGAGGGTGTATTCTTAAGGTGAGAGGAGGAAGATTTAAAACTGACATAGGGGGTAATTTTTTTGACACAGAGCGTGGCTCATACATGGAATTAACTGCCAGAGAAAATGGTGGATGCAGGTACAGTTGCAACATTTAAAAGACATTTGGATAAGTTCATGAATGTTTGGAGGGATATGATCCAAATGCTGGTAAATGGGGCTAGTTCAGTTTGGGAAACCTGGTCAGTGTGGACTGGTTAGACTGAGGGGTTTGTTTCCATGGGGTAAAAACAATGACTGCAGATGCTGGAAACCAGATTCTGGATTAGTGGTGCTGGAAGAGCACAGCAGTTCAGGCAGCATCCAAGGAGCTTCGAAATCGACTTTTCGGGCAAATGAAGGGCTTTTGCCCGAAACGTCGATTTCGAAGCTCCTTGGATGCTGCCTGAACTGCTGTGCTCTTCCAGCACCACTAATCCAGGGTCTGTTTCCATGCTGTATGACTGATACATGCAGTATCTTTGTGATGCATGCTGCTGGTCTGGATGTGACATTGAAGGAGCACGGTTCTGTTTAACAATATGTCCACCCCCTTCACTTATCAGAGCTGCGAAACAAGATAAGCTGTTTGTGTCTATATGAAATAGCAAAGCAACACTTTATGGGGATAAAGTGCGGAGTGACAAGGTAAGGTACAAAGTGGGTGAGCACTAAGAGAACAGGCAAGGATCCCTGAGATTCACTTTGGTCCAGTCCATGAGCTGTGTGCCTTTCCCTGTAGGCACAAAGTGTGTCTTGCTTGTCTACCATGGATTCCAGCATCTGCAGTTTTTGTGTCTCGTGTGAAAAATGTGTGGCTGCAGCATTATGATGTTTGGCTCCCAATTGCACTGTATTCTAGGTGAAAACTAAAAGAACTGCGGGTACTGGAAATCAGAAACAAAAACAGAAATTGCTAGAAAAGCTCAGCAGGTCTGTCAACATCTGCAGAGAGAAATCAGAGTTAACGTTTCTGACCCTTCCTCAGAAAGGATGTGGGAGTGGAGCGTGCCCTCAGGTCGCTCAGTTAAATACACAAATGGACTGGAGTCACCAGGAACCCATGCTGGTTTTCGTGTTGGGAATTGTCATCATCTAATTTCTATCTAGTGGCTGGGAAGATCGGAAGCTGCATTTCAATGAGATGAAGTTAACTTCTCTGCATACAAATAGACCTCTTGGTGTTCATGAGCGACATTCTCATCTTGCAGAATTGAACCTCTCTCTTGCTGTCAGAATCCCATCTGTGCTGATCTTACCCTATTTTCCCAATTGACTTGCCATTGTCCATGTTGTTTAGGGACAACATCTGCCCCCAGGCTTCTCCCCATTTAGTTAATGCATTATGCAGAGTTACATATTATGTAATATTTACCTATGTTATATTTACCATTACCCCTTCCACCCCCAAGTTATGACTTAGTTGTGCCATCACTAGACTATTAATTTAGAGACCTAATGTTCTGGAAAACTGGCTTCAATTCTTACCATAGCAGTGTGAAGCTTGAATTCAACTGAAATTTGAAATTACAAGTCAAATGATGAAATGATTGTTGATTGACAGGAGGAAATACCCTATCTGGTTGACTTTAGGGAACTGTCCTTTAGGAAAGGGAATCTGCTCTCTTCATACAACTTGGTCCAGCCCACACATGACTCCAAACTCACAACAATGTGTCAACTCTTAACTGGGCGTAAGTGATAAATGCTGGTGTGGCCACTGATATCCACATCATGTGTCAATGAAAAGAATGCAAGCAAGTGTTTGATAATTCTTCCAAAACATGCTTGTTTTAGACCTGGAAAATCAGTAGGCCCTTGGTTTGAAAGCTATTGACCTTGAGGTTTATCATTTAGTTCTGTTTTCCAGTGGCAGCAGCAACTCAAAGGGCGGCAGCTTGGACCAGGGGCCTGCTGGGAGCAGTGAGTCACTGATTTGTGTTTTTAAATTTGAAGTCAGAGCAGAGGTTTCTGGGAAAGGAGGGACTTCTTTTTATTTCCGTCCTGCTATATAAGTCAGTGTTTTCTCAACCTGAGACCCCACCATTGTAGGGCCTCCCATCCAACTACCTCATCTAACCTTAAAGACCAGGGTTATATCAGGTAAGCGTCACTTCTTTTTCACTTTGTGATAAGGGGACTAGCAGGGATGGCAGTACAATGTTCCTCCTGCATGTTGTTTGAGGTGAGGGATGCCATTCATTTCCCAAGTACATCTGCAGGAAGACTTTAGGGAAACGTCCTTTAGGAAAGGGAATCTGCTACCCAACTCTCGCTCCTCCAAGACCGTGTTAGGGAACTGGAGCAGGAGCTGGATGAACTTCGGATCATTCAGGAGGCTGAGGCTGTGAGAGATGAGTTACAGGGAAGTAGTTACTCCTGGGCACGAAGAAAGCTGGGTGACTGTTCGAAGGGGGAAAAAATAGTCAGTGGAGGGATCCCCTGTGGTCGTTCCCCTGAAAAGCATGTATACCGTTTTGGAAACTGTTGAGGGGGACGACTTACCAGGGCTATGTAGTGGGGCCCAGGTCTCTGGCACAGAGCCTGTCCCTGTTGCACAGAAGGGAAGGAGAGAAAGGAGGAGAATGTTAGTCATTGGGGACTCAATACTTAGAGGTTCAGATAGAAGGTTTGTTGGGAACAAACGAGACTCGCATTTGGTGTGTTGCCTCCCAGGTGCAAGGGACCGTGATGTCTCTGATCGTATCTTTGGGGTCCTGAAGGGAGAAAGTGACCAGCCTCAAATCGTTGTCCTTATAGGTACCAACGACATAGGTAGAAAGGGGGATTTCAGGGAGTTAGGGTGGAAGCTGAGAGCTAGAACAAACACAGTTGTTATCTCTGGTTTGTTACCCATGCCACGTAATAGCAAGGCAAGGAATAGGGAGAGATATCAGCTGAACACGTGGCTGCAAGGATGGTGCAGGAGGGAGGGTTTCAGGTTTTTGGATAATTGGGGCTCATTCTGAGGAAGGTGGGACATGTACAAACAGGATGGTCTTCACTTGAACCAGAAGGGCACTAATATCCTGGGTGGAAAATTCGCTGGTGCTATTCGGGTGGGTTTAAATTTGCTCAGCAGGGGGATGGGAACTGGAGGTGTAGTTGCAGTGCATAGGACGATGAGAGTAGGAAGGACAGGGACAGGATTTCACGGTCACAGGAGTGTGCTGGCAGACGGCGATATGGTTTGAAGTGTGTTTGCTCTAACGCCAGTTGTATCCGAAATAAGGTAGTTGAGCTTGCAGCATGGTTAGGTATCTGGGACTTCGATGTTGTGGCCATTTCGGAGACATGGATACAGCAGAATGAGGAATGGATGTTGCAGGTTCCAGGGTTTAGATCTTTCATTAAGAACAGGCAAGGTGGTAAAAGAGGGGGAGGTGTGGCCTTGTTAGTCAAGAATAGTATAACGGTGGCTGAGAGAACTTTTGATGAGGACTCGTCTACTGAGGTAGTGTGGGCTGAGGATAGAAACAGGAGAGGAGAGATTACACTCCTTGGAGGTTTTTATAGGAAACCACAGAGTTCCAGGGAGGTGGAAGAGAGGATTAGCAAAATTATTCTGGGTAGGGGTGAAAGGAACAGGATGGTCATTATAGGGGACTTTAACTTCCCCAACATTGATTGGAAATGCTATAAATCCAGTATGTCAGATGGATCAGTTTTTGTCCAATGTGTGCAGGAGGGTTTCCTCACACAGTATGTTGAAGGGCTGACAAGAGGGATCTGGTGCTTGGTAATGAACCAGGCCAGGTGTTTGACCTAGTTGGAGACAGTGACCATAATTCAGTTATGTTTAGTTTAGCGATGGAAAGGGATAGGTATATGCCACAGGTCAAGAGGTATCGATGAGGCAAGGGCAATTATAATGTGATTAGGCAAGAATTAGGATGCATAGAATGGGATAGCAAAATGCAGGGGATGCAGACAATGGAAATGTGGAGCTAGTTTAAGGAACAGATATTGTGTGTCCTTGACAGGTCTGTCCCTGTCAGGCAGGGAGGAAGTGATAAGGTAAGGGAACCGTGGTTTACAACAGAAATTGTATCTCTTGTTACGAAGAAGAAGGAGACTTATGTGTTGATGAGGCAAGATGGTACAGATGAGGCAATGGAGAGTTACACATCAGCTAGGAAGGAATTAAAGAGAGCGTTATGAAGAGCAAAGAGAGGACACGAGCAGTTTTTAGCAAATGGAATAAAGGAGAACCCTAAAGCTTTCTATAGATATGTGAGGAATAAAAGGATGATTAGAGTAGGAATAGGGCCAGTCAAAGACAGAAGTGGGAAGTTGAGTATGGACCCTGTGGAGATCGGAGAAGTGCTAAGCGAACATTTCTCATCGGTTTTCTCTCAGGAAAAGGAGAATATTGTAGAGGAGAAGAATGAGGTACAAGACATTAGATTAGAAAGGATCAAGGTTAGTTACAAATAGGTGTTATCAATTCTAGAAGGAGTGAAAGTAGACAAGTCCCCTGGGCCGGATTGGATTTATCTAAGGATTCTCTGCGAAGCTAGGGAGGAGATAGCAGAGCCTTTGGCTTTGATATTTGAGTCATCATTGTCGACAGGTTTGCTACCAGAGGACTGGAGGATTGCAAATGTGGTGCCTTTGTTCAAGAAGGGCAGTAGAGATGACCTAGGTAATTATAGACCAGTGAGCCTTACTTCTGTTGGAGGAAAGGTTTTGGAAAGGATTATAAGAGATGGGATTTATAAACAACTAGCAAGCAACAATTTGATTTCAGACAGTCAACATGGTTTCATCAAGGGCAGGTTGTGTCTCACAAACCTCATTGAGGTTTTTGAGAAGGTAACTAAGCATGTAGTTAGGGTAGGGTAGTCGACGTGGTATACATGGACTTCAGTAAAGCCTTTGATAAGGTTCCACATGGTAGGCTGTTGGAGAAAATGCAGAGGCATGGGATTGAGAGTGATTTAGCAGTTTGGATTAGAAACTGGCTTTCTGAAAGAAGGCAGCGAGTTGTGGTTGATGGAAAATGTTCAGCCTGGAGTCCGGTTACTAGTAGGATGCCACAAGGATCTGTTTTGGGACCATTGCTGTTTGCCATTTTTATAAATGACTTAGACGCAAGCATAGGTGGGTGGATTAGTAATTTTGCAGACAACATTAAAGTCGGTGGAGTAGTGGACAGTGTGGAAGAATCTTACAGGTTGCAGGGGGACTTGGATAAACTGCAGAATTGGGCTGAGAGGTGGCAAATAGAGTTCAATGCAGCTAAATGTGAAGTGATGCACTTTGGGAAGAATAACAGAAAGGCAGAGTACAGGGTCAATGGAAAGATTCTTGGTAGTGCGGATGTGCAGAGGGATCTTGGAGTCCATGTACATAGATCCCTGAAGGTTGCCACTCAAGTGGATAGTGCTGTTAAGAAGGCATACGGTGTATTAGGTTTCATTTGTAGAGTTCTGGAGCCACAATATCATGCTGCAACTATACAAAACGCTAGTGCGGCCACACTTGGAATATTGTGTACAGTTCGGGTCCCCATATTTCGGGAAGGATGTGGAAGCATTGGAAAAGGCACAGAGGAGATTTACCAGGATGTTGCCTGGTCTGGAGGGAAGGTCTTATGAGGAAAGGCTGAGAGACTTGGGTCTGTTCTCATTGGAAAGAAGGAGGCTAAGAGGGGATTTGATAGAGACATACAAGATGATCAGAGGATTAGATAGGGTAGACAGTGAAAATCTTTTTCCTAGGATGATGATGTCAGCGTGTATGAGAGGGCATAACTACAAATTGAGGGGTGATAGATTTAAGACAGATGCCAGAGGCAGGTTGTTTACGCAGAGTGGTAAGGGCATGGAATGCCCTACCTGCCAATGTAGTCAACTCAGCCACATTAGGGAGATTTAAACAATCCTTAGATAAGCACTTGGATGGTTTTGGGATGGTGTAGGGGAACGAGCTGAGAATAGTTCACAGGTCGGCACAACATCGAGGGCTGAAGGGCCTGTTCTGCGCTGTATTGTTCTATGCTCTATGTTCTCCTTTCACTGGAGAGTTGGTTGACGATGCTATTGGTCAATCATTATATTCTCTGGAGGGTCTTCAATTTCATGATTGTTCTTCTTGGAAGATAATTGTGCTGATGAAAGGAGTAGTTTTATCATTGATAGTGTGTACTGCGTGTGCAATTGACCCATCTCAAGATCCTGAATGTTTTTCCTCATGCTGTATGCCCTTCTGCCTGTGTCTCTGTTCACCAATGGTCTCCAATAGACTCTATTGCTTAATGCTAGCAATAGTAATTGGTCATTGTCTCAAACCTTGTTGATAGTTATTATCCAGTGATTATTCAGTAGTAATAGAGTTAAAAAAAAAATTCCTGTAGCCCGGTGCAATCTGTAACATCGCCCCTGCTGATAGCATCAAGTTAACCTTGGACTCCAATATCAATGATTCTGACTGGCTGAAACTTCTTTTTAGGTTCAGCCATGAATCTTGGAAGGCTGAAAAGGTCTTCCACTGGTTGTGTTCCCCTCAATTAGTTGATGGCAGATTTAGAGTCATAGAATCATAGAGATGTACAGCATGGAAACACACCTTCTGGTCCAACTCGTCCATGTTGACCAGATATCCTAAACTAATCTAGCCCCATTTGCCAGCATTTGGCCCATATCCTGCCAAACCCTTCCTATTCATATACCCATCCAGATGCCTTTTAAATGTTGTAATTGTACCAGCTTCCACCACTTCCTCTGGCAGCCCATTCCGTACACACACCACCCACTGCATGAAAAAATTGCTTCTTAGGTCCTTTATAAATCTTTCAATTCTCACCTTAAACCTATGCCATCTAGTTCTGGACTCTCTCACCCCAGAGAAAAGACTTGGTCTACTTACCCGAGCCATTCCCCTCATGATTTTATAAACTTCTTTAAGGTCACCCCTCAGCCTCTGCCACTCCATGGAAAACAGCCCCGGCCTATTTAGCCTCTCCCTGTAGCTCAACTCCTCCAACCCTGGCAACATCCTTGTAAATCTTTTCTGAACCTTTTCAAGTTTCACAACATCCAGGAAGGAGACCAGAATTATACGCAATATTCCCAAAGTGGCCTAACTAATGTGCTGTACAGCCACAACATGACCTCCCAACTCCTGTACAGTATTCAGTGCTCTGTCCAATAAAGGAAAGCATTGCATACACCTTCTTCATTATCCTCTCTACCTGTGACTCCATTTTCAAGGCACTCCAAGTCCTGCTCTGATTTGCCTTTCCAAAGTGCAGCACCTCACATTTATCTAAATTAAGCTCCATCTGCCACTCCTCGGTCCAGTGGTTCATCTGGTCCAGATCCTGTTGTAATCTGAGGTAACCTTCTTCGCTATCTGCTACACCTCCAATTTTGGTGCCATCTGCAAACTTACTAACTATACCTCCTATGTTCACATCCAAATCATTTATATAAATGACGAAAAGCAGTGAACCCAGCATTTCTTATCAAATGGTTGAGCTACATCAAGAATGTTGAGGAGAAAGCGTGCTTTCTTATTCAAGAGTGACCTTCACTTGTTCTGGTTGCCATGTGCATTCGCAAACATCCAGCATCCTTTATGTTGTTGTGACATGGTAACACTGCTCTAATCTTAGGGTTTTTCTTGCTAGCACCAATGCTTGTAGGTTCATGGGCCTTTATGTGAGTACATATTAGAATGCCCACTGCACATACTTAGAAGTGACCTAGTTTGCTACAGATATAACACATTATTTCATAAATGGACACTGTCTTTGTCTGTGAGGTCTTTTGGTTTCACATCACTAACACTTAGATATCTTGTAGTTTGCCTCCTTTATGTGTTGTCATATATCTGTTTAGATTGCTTGTACCTATTGAAAATAATTGGTTCGGTTCTTCTCTTTGTGAAAAGCTTAATTTCCTCTCAAGGCACTTATGATTTTTTTCCCCAATCTTTACTTTTAAGATGATTTCAACAACTTTTTCCAATGTTAGAAATGACCTTGCAAGCCACTCAGTTGTAAAACCACTCTCTGTGGAACTAGGGTTGGGCAATAAATGTTGACTTAGCCAGTAACATCCACATCTGATGAACAAATAGGATAACAAATAGGAAAACCAGTGCCAAGCCTGGCAAATGTGCTCTGGGCATATTTTCACTGTAAATTGATTAGTGTGGTGGAATTACCATTCCAATTATGGTGGCTCAGTGGTGAGCACTGCTGCCTCACAGGGTCAGGAACCAGGGTTCAATTCCAGCCTTGGGCAACTGTCTGTGTGGTGTTTGCACTTTCTCCCCATGTCTATGTGGTTTTCCTCCCACAATCCAATGATGTGCAGGTTAGGTGGATTGTCCAGCATGTGCAGGCTAGGTGGGGTGAATTAGCCATGGGAAATGCAGGGATAGGTGGGTCTGGACTCAGTGTAGACTCGATGGGCTGAATGGCCTGCTTCCACACTGTTATTTATTTTTCAGTGGTACACACAGAATGGAGTGCATCACACAAATCCACAGGGTTGCCTGGGTGGAATAGTTCACATTTCTTGGAGAATATGTTCCGACTTAAATATCACGTAATTCTACAAGTTTAGGACTGCTTGCATTGTAGCCGGAAGTGCCTGGAGGCACGGGACAGCTTGGACTGTTTGTTATCCCAGTCACCAATCCCCTAGGATCCTTTCTACTGTGGGTAAGTAGACAGTTCTCATGGAGATTGACTAATGGGACTTTCAGTAGTGCCGACACTTTTCGACATCATACGTGGGGTGCTGCTCCAAACATCAGGAAAATTACTTCCTGCTCTTCTTACCAAGAGACCTCACAAAACGCCAAGTGATAACTAACTGAAAATGCTGTGTGGGTATCTGATTTATCAGGTTCCATCTTCATTAATAGGCTCCTGCTTTCTTCCTCGGAGGCTGAATTTTGATTACAATTTGACTGAGATGGTTATCGTTCACTAACACACTGACTGCAATTAAAACCAGAAGCATGTCTGGAGCACGTTCTGTGGAATCCCAATGAATGCAATTTTTGGGTTTTTTAAAAAATGTACAGTGTTTGAGAAGTCAGCAATTTGCCACAAGTTTACAAATTCCACCCGATCATCTTTTTCTTTACATTGTTATTTTCTAGCCTCTCATTAACCAAGCAAAATATCCATATCAAAGACATTCTTTCATTGTATGAAGAGTAGAAAGCTTCTTTAAAGTTCAGAATTTAAAAGATTTAAGTTTGAGACGTAGATTGTTGGTCCCATGGGTAAAGACTATGAGCAGGATATTCCCTGTCATTACCCATCATCATATGTTAGGGCTACCCATAATTAAGTAGCACAAAATGGCTGACAGCTGCCCACAATTGAACAGAAAATGGCTGATGGAATGCGTCAAAGTCCTGGCTGACAGTAGATAGAGAACCTTGGGAAAATATTTGCTTAATGTAGCCTCAGCAAGTAAGACAATAGCAGCTCTGTGAGAATCTCATTTAGATTAGATTACATTACATTACAGCGTGGAAACAGGCCCTTCGGCCCAACCAAGTCCACACCGACCCGCCGAAACGCAACCCACCCATACCCCTACATTTACCCCTTACCTAACACTACGGGCAATTTAGCATGGCCAATTCACCTGACCTACTGGCTGAGATAAAATGTGCAGCTGCAATTTCTTACATAGATGAGAACATTTTCCACCAAGTTGTTGTTTCTCTTGAATTATTTAATCAACCCGTTACTATATTAAAAGTATGTTTTAGTTCAGATCCTTCAGATAATCATAGGTCCACATGTATACAAAAATTACCAAAAGAAAAGCTTCAAACCAGGTTCAGACGTGAAAGTGGCCTCTCTTATTATTTCAGGGAAGACAGAAATGATCAGACAGTGGAATGTGGGTTGACTGAACGCATGAAAAAGTCTGTGAAAACATCATGACTGAGGCTGGACCACTAGCATGTCCATCTTTTTAAGATGCTGTACCAGAGAGCCAATCACAGAGGTAACCCGGTGTCACTGATTAATAGTATAGATTGGGGGAGGGTGGGTTGGGGGGCACATTTGGGAAGCGTGTGCGCTCTAAATTTTAACTGTACACAATCTGAGGTTTTTGTGTGCCTTACTACAAAGAAAATCTGAAGCTGTAACAAAGTTGTACCAAAATAAAATTGTACTTGAATCTACCACCGGACTCGGACTCTCTTTGGAAAATAAGAGATCTAACATCAGCCTCAAGTGGAGGACAAATCCACACTAGGTGAGGATTTTCAAGCCAATTGGTAAGACACAAACCAAAATGCCTTTCTTTATGGATAGAGTTTATTAGCTACTCAGCCTCACAGCTCCTTCCACGTGCTAGTTGCGTGCATTCCTCCTTTATCTCTATCCAGTTAATTAACTATTCAATTCTTCTCCTTAACTATGTGTACTTTGAATAAAACTTGTGGGAACAAGCAATTTCTGAAGAAAAATTTAACATTTTAAACATGGGAATGAGGACTGTCTAGTGGCATTGTTGCTAGACTATTAATCCAGAGACCCAGGTAATGTTCTGTTTGAATTCAATAAGAATCTGGAATTAACAGTCTCATGATGACCACGTGACAATTGTTGAGTGTTGGAAAAATCCATCTGGGTTCACTAAATGTTCTTCACAGAAGGACACTACCATCCTTACCTGGTCTGGACTACACGTGACTCCAGACTTACAGCAATGTGGTTGACTCTTAACTGCCCTCTGGGCAAATAGGGATGGGCAATACATGCTGGTCTAGCCAGTGATACCCACATCCTGTAAATGATGAGAAAAGAAGTCTACATCATACTTTATAAAACAATAGGTCAGTACATTTATTTTCATATTCCACATAAGCTAATCAATCTTACACATTATTTCTTCTTTCTTCAAATTAAAAAAGCCACAAAGCAAACAAAAATGGATTATTTTGCATCATGGTGGCACAATGGTTAGCGCCAGGTACCTGGGTTCAGTTCCGGCCTCGGGCGACTGCCTGTGTCGAGTTTGCACATCCACCCCATGCCTGCGTGGGTTTCCTCCAGATGCTCTGGTTTCCTTCCACCAAGGTGTGCAGGTTAGGTGGATTAGCCATGGGAAATTTGGGGTTATGGGGGGTAGGGGTTTGGGTGGGATGTTCTTCAGAGGGTCAGTACTGATCTGATGAGTCGAATGGCCACCTTCTGCACTGTGAGATTCTAGGATGGGTCGATGCGAAGTGCATTATGCCTCATCACTTTTTATAACTTGTTCAGACACTGTAATCTTGAGAAAATTGCTGGCACATTGTAAAATTACTGTTTTTCAACCACTACCTTTATGCTTACCCAGAACTTTCCATTCTTTATGCCTTGCTGCTTTGCAATATTCCTTATGTCCTGGATTAAAGGTTACATCTGACGGCTGTATATGATGCCCTAAGGCTTATTGAATTTGCTGGTGGCCCCCAGTCCTGACCCTACACATTTCTCCTTTACATTGTCCACTATTACACTTTTCTATTTACTTTATGTTATTGCGGACTGACTATAAATATTGTTACCATGCCTATGAATTGTGAAATAATTATTTTTTCCTTATTCCAAACCCTCATGTCCAACTTAATTAACAACTTCTTCTTATAATTTAACACAACAGCATAAAAACAGGAGCGGGCCATTCAGCCCCTCAAACTTGCTCCACCATTTAATACAATCATTTCTGTTTTAACTCCTTTTTCATGCCCGCTCTCCACAACTCTTCATCCTGTTACTAATTAAAAATCTGTCTATTGTATCCTTAAGTTTACTCAGTCTCCTGGCATCCACCTCATTCTGGGGTAGTGAACTGGGCTATTCTTGTGATTCTGTCCTGATTTGTGAAAGATGGTAACGTGTCTCTTTTAAAAAGTTAAAAATCACACAACACCAGGTTATAGTCCAGCAGGTTTGTTTGGAAACACCAGCTTTCGGAGCACTGTTCCTTCATCAGGTGATGCTCCGTCCTGCTAGTGGGGCAGGATCATAAGTCACAGAATTTATAGCACAAGATCAAAGTGTCATGGCAACATCCTTGTAAATTTCTTCTGCACTCTTTCCAGTTTAATAAATATTTTGACAAAAAATTGCCAATCAAACTCTTGGCGTTTAGCAGCTTTAAAATATTGTCTGTTTACTCAAAATGATTGACCACAGTTGATGATATTCCAAGTTAATAGGAATGGATTTTTAAAATGTTGATCATTTACTAAATGAGGGTACCAACCATTGAACAATTCCAGAGATCACACTCTGTTCATTCCATTCACTGGATGAGCAGAATCAATAGTTCCACTAACCAACGTACTAATTCAGCAACGTTGAGACAAGGCAGGAGGAGTGAAAAGCATGCCAAGAAGGGATAGAGACTATAAATCTGAAAGTAAATCAACAACTTAGGCCAGAGATTACAAAAATAAGAAAAAGGCGGTATGGTGGCTCAGTGGTTAGCAATGCTGCCTCACAGCACCAGGGATCCAAGTTCGATTCCAGCCTCGGGCAACTGTCTGTGTGGAGTTTGCACATTCTCCCCATATCCGTAATGGTTTCTTCCAGGTGCTCTGGTTTCTTCCCACAGTCCAAAGGTATGTAAGTTAGGCGAGTTGGCCAGTGTTCAGGGCTGCATTACTCAGGGGTAAATATAGGGTAGGGGAATGGGTCTGGGTGGGTTACTATCCGGAAAGTCAGAGTAGACTTGTTGGGCTGAAGAACCTGCTTCCACATTAGGGATTCTATGATTCTAAGAACCAAACTAAAGTCTCTGTATTTGAACGTATGCAACATTCAGCACAAAATAGATGAGTTGAGAGCTCAGCTAGAAATAAATAAGTCCGAATTGGTGGATGTTGCACAGACAGAGCTGCAGGATGACACAGACTGGGACCTGAATCTTGAAGAACAGCTAGAAAAGGGTGGAGCACTGGCTCTATTAGTTAATTATGGTCTTAACACAGTAGAAATGGGTGTCCTAAGTTAAGGAGATGGAAGTAGTTGGGGTTAAGATGAGAAATGGTAAAGCTAAGAAGTCACTTGTGGGTGCGATGTTGGTCCCCTAATTGTAAGCAAATGGCAGAATGAGGTATAAAGTAAGACGCAATGAGAGCTGTGCAGAAAGGTACAGCAACATCCATAGGGAGATTTTAATTTACATAGATAATAATTTATATAATTTACATTTTTGGGCAGCATGGTGGCACAGTGGCTAGCACTGCTGCCTCACAGCACCAGAGAGCCGGGTTCAATTCCCGCCTCAGGCAACTGTCTGTGTGGAGTTTGCACATTCTCCACCGTGTCTGCGTGGGTTTCCTCTGAGTGCTCTGGTTTCCTCCCACAGTCCGAAGATGTGCAGGTTAGGTGAATTTGCCGTGCTAAATTGCCCGTAGTGTTAGGTGAAGGAGTAAATGTAGGGGTTTGGGTCTGGGTGGGTTGCTCTTCGGTGGGTCAGTGTGGACTTGTTGGGCCGAAGGGCCTGTTTCCACACTGTAAGTAATCTAATCTAATCTAATCTAGACTTGGAAAGTCAGGAAGGTAAAAGTAACTGTGGCAATGAGTTCATGAAATGTTTTGGAATGGTTTTGTCGAACAACATAGAATGGTTGAAAGATTGAGAAACGAAAGAAAATTGAAGTATAGGAGAAGGCTAGTTAGAAATGTAAAAGCAGATAATAAGAGTTTCTATTGACATTTGAAAAGGAAAAAGTTAACAAAGTGAATCTGGGTCCAAATATTGAATCTGAAGGATTAATTGTGGAAGGTAAGGGGATGAATTGAGCAGATAGCTTGCATTGGTCTCCATCTTCTACAGAATCCAAGTAACATGCCTGGAATAGCTGCAATTCAGAAAGCAGAAGGAAGAGAGCAGCTGAAGAGAAATTACAAACACCAGGGAACTAGTCCTGAGTGAATAGTTGTGGCTGTGTGCAGGTAAGTACCTGCACCCGATGGACTCCAGAGTAGGGTCTGAAGAGAAATGGCTAGTGAGATAGTTTAGTGTGACTTCTAATTATCCAAAAATCCTTAGACATGGGGAGGTTCCATTAAACTACAAGATAATGTAACTCCACAGCTCAAACTTGGAGGGAGACAGGAAATTACAAGCCAGGAGTTTGCACATTCTTCCCGTGTCTGTGTGGGTTTCCACCAGGTGCACCAGTTTCCTTTCACCATCGAAAGCTGTGCAGGTTACATGGATTGGCCATTCTGAAAGGCCCTCTGTTGTCCAAGCATGTCCATAGCTAGTGGATCAGCCAAGGTAAAAAGGCAGGGTTACAGGATTAGAATGGCGGACTATAAACAATATATTGGAGTTCTTTAAAGATTAATGTATACCGTGGATAAAGCCGCACCTGTAGGTGTGTTGTCCTTAAATTTCCAGGTGCCACATCAAAGGTTTTGCAGAAAATAATAACTCGGAAGATTAGCAGGCTAATGGTAAATAACGGCCAGGCTTAAAGGGCCTTCTAACTGTGCTATGCCAGAGATGTTCAGGGGAGCAAGGATTCCCGTAAATCATTGAGGTAAAATCCAGATGCAGTTGTTTTCTTTAATGGAGGTCAGTGAGAGCCGTTTTTCTTTATACATGTGTGGTATTAGCTTGAGCGTTGAGAATGACTGCCTAACAGGGTCCAGCCTGCTTGCTGGAAGAAGTGCTGAGAAATCCACGCTATATCTTCTGGGGAGGTTCCCCCAAACCACACATCAATAGGGCTGCCAGAGAATCCTCAGCTTGAATCTAGCTCTAATTCTACCCACAAGGGGATATATGCTTTCAGCATCCATTCTGTCAAGTCCCATCAGGACTTTATTGTTTCAATAAAGTCACCTCTCACTCTTCAAAACTCTAATGAAGGCTCAGTTCTCCTAACCTTTCCTCATCAGGCCATCCTCTCAGCACAGGAATGAGTTGAAGTAATGTTCTCCAAATGGATTTGAATGAATTATGTCCTTTCTTAAATAAGGCAATTAAAACTTGCTCTCGATGAGATTTCACCTATGGCCTGTGCAAGTTCAGCGATGTATCCCTTCCTCAGTCCAAGCAAAATATTTACAATTCACACATCTGGTGAAACAGTGTTGTGGATGTTCAAGACTGTCAGACTGTTGTCCCAAAGAGATGTGCCATGCCTCATTCAGCAAGAAAAGGCAGAAATGCTGCTTCAGCACTTCTATACACCTCTCTGTATTGTGCACTGATGCAAATGCCCACTTACACCGCTTAATAAAGCAGAAACAGCTTGATTGACATTACTATCAGAGTCATGACAGCACTTTCCTTCTGGCTGCAGGGCCTAAGGACACCTGTCAACTGCTTGTGATTTCAATCCATTTACAAATGTCAGCATTGATTGTGCAGAAGGCTAATGACAGAGGACAGTCTACTCAACAGGCACTTACAGCATGTTGGCTTTTGTAAAGCAAGGAAACTGGATTTAAACAAATAAAAGTTATTCAACAAGCTCATTTAAACTTGGTGTGCTTAATGTCAAACTCAAAATGATGATAAAACAGTCTCCCCTTTCACATTTTTCATGGTCTTGGAGGCAAAAAATATCCTTCTTCTGTTGAGAAATTCCAATAAGGGTGATCATGGTTTCTCTGTGGTTGAAAAATTTATAAAATAATGTTTGAAACATTTTAAATCACATTCTTGACATTCCGTGTTGAGTCCTGCAATACTGTGTGCGCTTAATTAATTGCAGTGTGAAGGAAACTATTGCTGAGTCCTGACCCTTGGTAACAATATTTATGTGTGTGAAACTCAAAAATTATAATTCCCACATTTCTGATAATGTTCAGAGGTTATTGGTACCAGCTCCATCCACAATTGTATCACTGGCTGAAATGAAATAAATGGATTGTTTCTGTGCACACACCAATTAGCAGCAGGATTAGTCCATTTGGCCCCTTTCGCCTGCTGTGACCTTCGGTAAAGTCAATGCAAACCTGACTGTGGCCCCAACTCTCTTTTCTTGCCTATCCCCAATTGCCCTTTGAGCCTTTTGGTCGTCAAGAATTTATCTAACGCTGCCCCCAAAACATTCAATATCAAAACCCCCTCCCCCCCCAAAACTCTACTGTCTCTGGGCAAGCAAATGATACAGACTCACTGATCTTTTGAGAGAAAGAATGTCTCCTCTCTCCATCGAAAATGGGAGACACTTATTTTAAAATATTTTAATTCTACCCATAAGGGGGCACATGCTTTTGGAATCTATTCTGTCAAGTCCCATGAAGATCGCTCTTGTTTCAATAAGGGCACCTCCCATTTTTCAAAACTGTAATGTATATAGGCCCAGCCCTAATCTTTCCTCATCCCTTATCCCATGAATGAGTTGATGGGATGTTCTCAACTATTTTGATGAAATTATCTCCTTTCTTAACTAAGACAATTAAAACTTTACTCTTGATGAGATTTCACCAAGGTCTGTGCAAGTTTAGCAATGTATCTCTGCCTTTATATTCCCTTCCCTGGTCTAACAATTTGGTATTATCCACGAGATTCTCTTTATGAATAATCCCAAGTACACATTAATCACCGACTAGCCAAGCAACTATTACCCACTGGCAGGATACACCCAGCAGAGGTGGTGGCACAGTGGTACATAGTCAGGAGAGAGTTGGAAACCTCCTGCAGATTACTACATTCCTCAACTGATGAATCGGTACACCTCCATGTTGAACACAACTGAGAGGAAGCACTGAGGGTGGCAATGGTGCAAATGGGATTCTAGGTCGGGGACTTGGCAAGAGTGGCTTGGCAACAGTACAGTTGACCAAACTGGTCAAAAGGACATCGCTGCTCGATTGTACACATTACCACTGTGCTCCATGTGATAGATTTTGAACAGATCTAGCAAGTCAAAACTGGGAATCCATGAGACGCTATGGGCTATCGACAGCAGCATAATAGTATTCCAGCACAATCTGTAACCTCATGGCCCAGCATATCCCCCACTCAACCATTACCATCAAGCCAGGGGATCAAACCCTGGTTCAATGGACCATGCCGTAGGGCATGCCCAGAGCAGCACCAGGCAGACCTGAAATGAAGGCATACCCAGTGAAGCCACCAAACAGTACTACTTGTGTGCCAGACAGGATAAGCAGCAAGTGATAGACAGAGCTAAGCAATTCCACAATCACCACAGCAGATCTAATCTCTGCAGTTCTGCCATATTCAGTAGTGAATGGTCTTGGATGATTAAACAACTCACCAGAGAAGAAGATTGCACAAATATCCCCATCCTCAATGATTGAAGATCCCAGCACATCAGTACAAAAGATAAGGCTGAAGCTTTCACAGCAATCTTCAGCCAGAAGTTGGAGGTAATATATTAGAATGGATAGAGGATTTGGCTGGAGGGCAGAGAGCCGGGATAAGGGGAACATTTTCAGGGTGGCAACTGTAACTATTGGGAGGGTGGGGGAGGGCATGATGACTCAGTGGTTAGCACTACAGCCTCACAGCACCAGTGTCCCAGGTTTGATTCCACCTTTGGTGATTATCTGTGTGGAGTTTGCATGTTTTCCCCTTGAATATGTGTGTTTTCTCCCACAGCCCAAAGATGTGCAGGTTAGGTCAATTTGCCATGGGAAATGCTGGGCCATAGGGCTGTCTGAGTGGGATGCTATTCAGTAGGTTGGTGTGGATTTGATGGACTGAATGGCCTGCTTCCGCAATATAGGGATTCTATGATTCTAGTGGAATGTCACAGGGAACAGTCCTGGGCCACAATTATTTACACTCGATATTAATGATTCCAATGAGAAAAGTGTAGGTAGCTAAGTTTGCAAATGACATAAAAATAGATGGGAAGGCAAGTGGTGGGGATGACACACAGAGGCTGCTGAATGATATAGACAGTATAAGCAAGTGAGCAAAAATATTGCAGAAGGGATATAATAAGGAAAAATGTGATGTCATACACTTTGGTAAGAAGATTTGGTGAGCTAAATGTGATTTCAATGGAGAAAGACGATAGAAAGCTACAGAACAGAGGGACTTAGGAGTCAGTGTGCATAAATCACCAAAAGCTCACATCCAAGTTCAGCGACAAGTAGGGAAAGCAAATGGAGTGCTGGCCTTTATGTTAAAGGAAATGGAGAATAAAAACAGGTTATGAGAATGGAGCATAAAACTATAAAGGTGCTAGTCAGACCACAGCTGGGGTACCGTAAACAGTTTTGAGCCCTTTCTCTAAATTAATATATAGTGCCTTGGGAAGCAGTGCAGAGAAGATTCATTAGGCTGATGTACGGCATGAAGGAACTGTCTAATGAGGAGAGGTTGAGTAGGTTGGACCGGTAATCATTGGGATTTAGCAGAATGACAGGCAACCATATTGAACCATGCATAATGCTCAGAGGTTTGGACATGGTTGATGCAAAGAGATTGTTTCCTCTTTTGGGAGAGGCTAGGACCAAACAGCATAATCTCAGAATTAACGGTTACTCTTTTAATACAGAGAGGAGGAGAAATGTCTTCCCTCAGATGGTAATGAATCATGAATTCTTTACCACAGACAGCTATTGACTGGGTTGTTAAGCGTAATCAAGGTTGAGATGTGGTTGACTCGTAACTGCCCTCTTGGATGGGCAATAAATGCTGTTCTAGCTTGTGATGCCCTCATCTTGTGAACGAATAAAGAAACAAAGATAGATTTTTAATCAGGAAGGGAATTAAGGGAAAAGGAAGGAAAGTGGAACTGAGGATTATCAGGTCAGCTATGATCTTACTGAATGGCAGAGCAAACTGGATGGGCTGAATGGCCTGTTTCTATTCCTACATCTTTTCGTCTGATACTTGGGATCCCATCAAATCCTGTTCACACATCACCCCTCTGCTTGCTGATCTGCATTTGTTCCTAGCAAAGGAACATTTGCGTTTTAAAATATTCCTATTTGTTTATAAATTCCTCATGGTCTTGCCCCTTTGAATTTCTGTAATCGTATTTGTAGCTGCCCAAGTTATCCATGTTCTTCCAATACTGGCCTCATGATCATCTTTAGTTGCTCCTCCATTGGCAGCCTTGCCTTCAGTTGCCTGGGCTCTAAGTTCCTTTGGAGACACTTATTAAGACCTCACTTTGCTCAAGTTTTTAGTGACCTGAACTAATGCCTCCTTATCTGACTTCACCTCTTGTTTTGGTTGTTAACACTCCTCAGGGAGGCTTCGAGTCACAGAGTCATTGAGACATGCAGCACAGAAACAGACCCTTCGGTCCAATTAGTCCATACCGACCAGATATCTTAAATTAATCCATGATGTGGTGGAGCCAGTGTTGGACTGGGGTGGACAAAGTTAAAAATCACACAACACCAGGTTATAGTCCAACCAGGTTATTTGGAGCTTTCAGAGTGCTTCTCCTTCATTAGGTGGTTGTGGAGTGTAAGATCATAAGACACAGAATTTATAGCAAAAGATTGTAGCGTCATGCAACTGAAATGATATATTGAACAAAGCTAGATTGCTAGGTCTTTCATCTTTTGGAATAAGTTGCAGGTTTTGGTTCATTAATATGTAAATCTCAGAACTTCTTTTAAGTCACTTTCTCGAGATAACTTAAGATTTTATAATAAAAGGTGCCATCTCAGCTCAGACAATGCATTAAAGATGTGAGGCTAGAGTCTGTCTGTATCTCAATCTTGAGTCAGACTGGTTATATTACCAAAGTGGAATTTACAAAATATTACATGGATTGACTGTCTGCAGATTGTGCATTTTTTGAGCAAAATAGAATGTATCTGCAAATATAATTCTGCAAATACAAACTCATCCCATAGTATTATATGTGTGTGCGTGCATGAGAGAAAGAGAGAGGGAGAGAAAATGAGTGAGTGCATGTGAGTGTGAGTGCATGTGAGTGAGTGTGTTTGCATGTGTGAAAGCTTGATAAAGTGTGTGTGTGGGAGAGAGAGTGTATAGTGCAGTGAGGTCACCTTTAGTGAGACATGAAACCAAGATCCCAGTTGAGGCCATCCTCATGCATACTTGGCAATCAGCCTCTGCTCGCCCACTTTGCGTTGTTGTCTATCTCAAAGTCTGCCTTTGGGAACCAGTCTGACTCAAGTTTGGGATACAGACAGACTCTAGCCTCACACATTTAATGCATTATCTGAGCTGAGATGGCACCTTTTGTTATAAAACCTTGTTATCTCGAGAAGGTGCCTTAAAAGACGTTCTGGGATTTATATATTAATGAACCAAAACCTGCAACCCATTCTAAAAGATGAAAGACTTAACAATCCAGGTTTGTTCAATACAGTATATCATTTCAGTTTCATGACATCTATCTTCTGCTATAAATCTTGTGTCTGATGATTTTATTCTCCACAGCTACCTGATGAAGGAGGAGCCCTCCGAAAACTAGTGCTTCCAAATAAACCTGTTGGACTATAACCTGGTGTTATGCAAAGTTAAAAATCAAATCAAGACTAGTGTGCAATTTTTAACTAACCTAATCTCATCGCATTTGCCTGCAATTGGCTTATATCCCTCCGAACCCTTCCTGTTCATATACCCATCCAGATACCTGTTAAATGTTGTAATTGTACCGGCCTCTACCACTTCCTCTGGCAGCTCATTCCATACCACCTTCTGTGTGAAAACATTGCCCCTTAGGTCCCTTTTAAATCTTTCCCCTCTCACTCTAAACCTATGGCCTCTAGTACTTGACTCCTTCACCCCAGGAAAAAGACCTTGTCTATTTATCCTATCCGTGCGCCTCATGATTTTATAAATCTCTATAAAGTGTAAATCTCTGACGATTCAGGGTAAACAGCCCCGGCCTATTCAGCCTCTCCCTGTAGCTCAAATCCTCCAACCCTGGCAACATCCTTGTAAATCGTTTCTGATCCCTTTCAAGGCTTGTTGCATCGAAGGTGTCAATCTGTGGTTGTTGATAAGTTGCCTTTGTGAATATTCGAGAAAGGGTTAAATCCTTTTAAATTTAGGTGAATTGCGAATGATATTTTCAAGTTGAACTAATCTCTTCTGAACTGATGAAAATAATGTGAACTAAATGACACATACACCCATTTCACCAAAATTGATGGGGCACCCTTTGTATCCAAATGCGAGACTCAGGAATGTCATTGGTGTGACCAGACAAACAAATTGCCCAAACAGGGAGTGATTTGTTGTTGGCATGGTAATGCAACTACCAGACTCCGGATCCACATCCTTTTGGAGTCAACCATGCTTTTCTCGTGTCATTTATCTCTTTTTAAACATTAACTTAAAAACACTTCAATTGTTGCCATTATTGTTCCTTTTCACAATATATAGATGCAATTCTGCTGTGAAATGAGTAGAGGATTTCAGCTTTATGTGCTTCTGTACGTGACTGAAGAGGAGCTCAATCCTTGTTCCATCACTCGGAAATATCGAAAGAAATAGAAACATCAAAAATAAAAATGCTGGAATAGATCATTCAGCCTTTTGAATCTGCTCCTCAATTCACCGCAATGCAAGATCACCCACTTCACTTTCTCCCCATATCCTTTGATCCCTTTAGCCTTAAGAATTATATTTAACGACTTCTTGAAAGCATTCAATCTTTTGGCTGCAATCGCTTTCTGGAGCAAAGACTGACACAGGCTCACCCATTCTCTGGGTGAAGATATTTCTCTTCAACTTTGTCCTAAAGGGTGGATCCCATATCCAGTGGGTACTTCAGTGATTAACCCTGCTGCCTTACAGCGCCCAGGTTCGATTCCAACCCCGGGCAACTGTCTGTGTGGAGTTTGCACATTCTCCCTGTGACTGCGTGGGTTTCCTCCACAAGCCGAAAATGTGCAGATGAGGTGGATTGGCCGTGGGAAATGCAGGGTTACACAGATAGGATGGAGCGTGCATCTGGGTGGGCTGCTCTTTGGAGGGTCAGTGTGGTCTAATTGAGCTAAATGGCTTGCTTGCACACTGTAGGGATTCTATGATATCTTTAGACTGCGACTCCAGGTTCTGGAATTTCCAGTCATGGGGATCATTCTTCCTGTGTTACCCTCTTTAGTCCTGTTAGAATTTTACAGCTTTCTATGAGATCTCTCTTCATTCTTCTAAAACTCCAGTGAACATACTCCTAACTGATCCTGTCTCTCTTCATTTCCAATTTGTATTTTGAGTGCAGTCTCATAAGTCCTAATGGGTTGAGTAGTGAGGTTCAAAGGGTTGATTGTTAAAGTGATACGAACGTTTGGCACCATATCGACTTACCTGCCTGCTGCAATGGAAATGGAAATTTGTTAGACCTAAGGACTTGTGACCGTTCAATGCCATTGATTTTCTGGCCTCAACTGCAGTCGATGGTGAAAGGATTGCTGAAATGATGTGGGGCAGCATGGTGGCTCTGTGGTTAGCACTACTCCCTCACAGTACCAGAGATCTTGGGTTCGATTCCACCATCAGGCAACTGTCTGTGTGGGATTTGCACATTCTCCCTGTCTCTGTGTGGGTTTTCTCCGGGTGATCCAGTTTCCTCCCACAGTCCAAAGATGTGCAGGTTAGTTGGGTTGGCAGTGCTAAGTTGCCCATAGTGTCCAGAGCTGTGCAGGCTAGGTGGGTTAACATTAGGAAATGCAGGATTATAGGGATAGTGTTGGGGACATGTGTCTGGATGGATGGTCTTCGGAGGGCCAGTGTGGACTCGATGGGCCGAATGGCCTGCTAGGATTATAGGGATAGGTTGGGGACATGCACCTGGATGGGATGGTCTTCGGAGGGCCGGTATGGACTCGATGGGCCGAATGGCTTGCTTTCACACTGTAGGCATTGTATCCTATGAATTGGAGAGGAAATCATTAGTACAGTAGAAGTATGAAATGCATTACAGAATAATCAAGGTGTAAAAATAGATATAAATTTAATGCTGCTTGTAATTGTGAAAATACAGTAAAACGTGTACAAGTTGCCACAAAAACAGTGTCAATTAATTACGTAAATTAAAGAAAGAAAGTGGGAAGGGAGAAAATAAATGCAGTAACTATGATTAGAGAAACTAATCTTATGGTTTTGGAGGTAATGTGCTGCTGGCATGGACAGGGAATTGGTTAATGAATAGAAGACAGAGACTTGGGATAAGGTGCATTTACAGGATCGAGAGTATGGTGCTGGAAAAGCACAGCAGGTCAGGCAGCATCCGACGAGCAGGAGAATCAACATTTCAGACAAAAGCCCTTCATCAGGAGTGAGCCTGTGAGCTGAGGGGTTGGTAAGTTAGCCTCATCAACTCACAGCCTCATTCCTGATGAAGGGCTTTTGCCCGAAATGTCGATTCTTCTGTTCCTCGGATGCTGCCTGACGTTCTGTGTTTTTCCAGCACCACATTCTTGACTCTGATCTCCAGCATCTGCAATCCTCACTTTCGCCTAGTTACATTTACAGGATAGCAACTTGCAACTTGTGGAGTGCGACTACAATTATTACGGATATGCATTAATGACTAGGATGAGGTAAGTTCATGTACTATCACCAAGTTTGCAGGTGACAAAATTAGTTGGGAAGGCAAGGTAGTGAGGATGATACTTTCTTGAGCAAGTACTGAGCAGGATAGAAACAGTGGATGTAATATGTTTGAATTTTCAGGAGGTGTTTGGTAAGGTACCACTCACATCATGTTACTTAACAGGATAACAGCTCCTGGTATTGGAGGTAGTATATTAGCATGGATAGAGGATTGGCTATCGAATAGAAGACAGAGAGTTAGGATAAGGGGCGGGAGGCATTTTCAAGATGGCAACCTGTAACTAGTGTAGTGCCACAGGGATCAGTGCTGGGTCCACAATTATTTACAATGTATATTAACGACTTAGATATGGAAAATGAATGTACTAGTAGCCAAGTTTGTGGATGACACAATAACAGGTGGGGAAACAAGAGGTGAGGGTAATGCAAAGAGTCTGCAGAGGGATATAGATAGGTTAAGCAAGTGAGCAAAAAACTGGGCAGGTGGAATATACTGTGGGAAAATATGAGGTTATGCACTTCACCTGGAAGATCAGAGGAGCTGAATATTACTTAAATGATGAAAGATGGCAGAAAGCTCCAGTATGGGTGGATTTGGGATTTCTTATGCATGAATCACAAACGGCAAGCATCCAAAATGTGAAATACAAATGGGATGTTGGCCTTTATTTAGAAGGAAATAGAATATAAAAGTAGGGAGGTTTCGCTAAAATGACACAAGGCACTACACTAACCACAACTGGAATGCTATTTGGGCCTCTTATCCAAGGAAAGATTTACTGGCAATGGAGGCACATCAGGGTAGGTTCTCTCAGCTGATCCCAGATATAGAGGGACTGCCTTATGAGGAGAAGTTGAGTAGACTGGGTACTCATTGGAATTTAGAAGAATGAGAGTTGATTTATTGAAGTAGACAAGATCCTTAGCAGACCTGATAGGTAGATGCAGAAAGATGATTTCCCTTTTGTAGACTTAATCTCAGAATAAGTAGCTGCACACTTAAGACAGTGTTGGGGAGGATTGTTTTCCCTCATAGGGCCTATGTGGAAACAGGCCCTTCAGCGCAACATGTCCACACTGACCCTCTGAAAAGTAACTCACCCAGACCTATTCCCTGACCTTATTATCCGACAGTTCCCCTAACTGGTGCACCTAACCTACGGATCCCTGAACACTATGGGCAATTTAGCATAGCCAATTCACCTAACCTGCAGATTTTCAGATTGTGGGAGGAAACCCTCACAGAATGTGCAAACTCCACACAGTCACCTGAGGATGGAATCGAACCCAGGACCCTGGCACTTGTGAGGCAGCAGTGCTAGCCACTGCGCCACCCACTCACCATGCCACCATCCTGCCACTCAGAAGGGAGTGAATCTTTGGAATTCTTTATGGCAGAGGGTTGTAGAGACTGGGACATTAAGTTTATTTAAGGCTGAGCTGGACAGATTTTTAATCAGCAAGGGAATCAAAGGTGATGGGCAAAAGACAGGAAGTAGTGTGGAGGTTTCTTAGATTAGCCAAAATCTCATTGACTAGTATAGCAGACTCAAAGGGCTGAACGGTCTACTTCTGCTCCTATGGCACTGTAAATGGTGACTTATAAACTTTTCACTGTACTCAAGGGAGTACTTGTGACAATAAACGTATTCACTTCAATTCAATTCAATTCAATTCAATTCAATTCAATTCAATTCAATTCAATTCAATTCAATTCAATGTATTATGTCTTATTTATCTGTATATGTAGATAACACACTTAGTTAAAGTACCAGTACAGAGGTACACCTCAGTAACATGTTAGCCTGACTCCAAAAACAATGGAGTGGTAGCATTCAAAACCAGTACGGGTTACTATTGTCTTGTAACACTGATGACAATGATTCCAACAGGGCTTGGCTCCCCACTGATGTACTCTGAGTATCAGCAGAAAGTGTGGTCAAACTTTGGGAAAGATCGTGATCCTGAGTTCTTCCAGTATAACGAAGAAGAGAACAGGAGATTTACTGGAGTCAGTAACATATCAAGTGTCCAGCTACATGGATTCGGTTAGGGTTAAACAAAAATGATTTTACCGCAATTCAGACATAGATTTGATTGTGTTATACAGCAACTTCAATGATGAATTCTGAAGGAAGGTTATTTCTGTACTCCTCTTAGAGTTTCAAATATAATGGAGTCCTGTGTTCACCATCTTGGAACAGATGAGGGAATTTTCCAAGTTCATGCTGTGTAGCCCATCGGCAGGCAGAGTCAGGAACTGAGGAATGTGTTTCATATGATTTTACAGCCCTTGATTTAAATGACTGGAAAATCAAAAACAATACACACACCCCCACGTCTTGGCTACATAGGTTCAACTCCCCTCCAGCAGTGTAGAGACAGAAGATGTCCCCCCATGGTGTCTACTGACCTTTCTGAGAAGGGAGACATTTAAACATGCCAAGACAGTCTGTTGTCATGACAACGGGCCTGTCCTGTGGAATCCCAGAGCTAACTGCGTTGTCTATCAATTTTTTTGTTTTAGACCTTTTCATCTCGGGTTCAATGTTTTACTTTAGAGAGTGCCAACCGCTTGTCAGAAAATGTTTTCTTGGCATTTCCTCACAGAAAAGGATTGACTGGTCTGTGAGACAGCTCTCCCAATTCTGGCACTAGCCCCCAGATGTTGGTGAGGAGGACCCTTTGCAGAGTCGACAGGGCTGTTTCAGATGTTGTCTTTTCCAGTGCCTCGGTTGATGTCAGGTGATCCTTCCGGTTTCATTTTTCCTGAGACTTGGTAGCGGTTGAAACAACCAAATGGCTTGCTAGGCTATTTCAGAGGGCAGTTTAAAAGTCAACCACATTGCTGTGGGTCTGAAGTCACATGGAGACCAGACCAGGTAAGGATGGCAGTTTCCTTCCCTAAAGAACATTAATGAACCAGATGGGTTTTTCCCAACAATCAGCAATGGTTTCATGATCATCAGTACATTCTTAATTCCAGATTTTCCTTTGTTGTATTCAAATTCCACTATCTGCTGTGGCTGGATTCAAACCGGGGTCCCCAGAAGCTTAGCTACGTTTCTGGATTAATTGTCTAGTGATAATACCACTAGGCCATCGGTTCCCCTGCAACCAATTAATCCTCTTTACAATTAATTGCACTCACTATTTTTGTGTCACCTACAAACACTGATTTTACGCTTGCATTTTCTCGAGTCCATGTCAATTATGGAAGGGCAGTGGTTCCATAACTTGCATCACTGACTCCTGGAGCACACAATTGTTGCTGCCAGTTCAGTTTCAGAAACATACATGGTTAGTAGGTTTGTGGATGTCATCAAGATTGGTGATATAATGGACAATGAGGGAGGTTATCTAACATTATCAAGTGATCTTGATCAATTGGGTCAATGGGCGAAGGAGTGGCAGAAGGAGTTTAATTTGGATAAATGTGATGTATTGCATTTTGGTAAAACAAACAAAGGCAGGACAATTAATGATAAGGCCCTGCACTGTGTTGCCAAACAGAGAGACCGAGGGGTTCAGGTGTATATTTCTTTGAAATTTGCTTCACAGGTAGAAAGGGTGGTTAAGAAGGCATTTAACATGCTTGCTTTCAGTGCTCAGACCTTTGAGTACAGAAGCAGGGGTTTCATGTCAAGGTTATACAGGACGTTGGTGAGGCGTGTTCTGGAGTACTGTGTGCAGTTCTGGTTTCCCTGTTTTACAAGGATATTATCAAACTGGAGAGGGCTCATAAAAGATTGACCAGGATGTTGCCAGGAATGGAGGGTATAAGACATAAAAATAGGCTGGAGCGTAGGAGGTTGAGGGGTGACTTTAAAGAGGTTTATAAAATCAAGAGGGGCACAGATAAGATGAACAGCAAAGATCATTTCCCTAAGATAGTGTTCAAAACTAAAGGGCATATTTTTAAGGTTGGAGGAGAAAGATTTGAAAAGGACATGAGGGGCAATTTTTTTTACAGGAAGTGGTTTATATGTGGAATTAACTTCTAGAAGAAATGGTGAATGCAGGTATAGAGTAGTTACAACCTTAAAAAGATATTTGGATAAGTGAATGAATAGGAAAGATCTGGAAGGATATGGGCCAAGTTTGGGAACATGTATGGCATGGGAGAAAGTGAGGACTGCAGATGCTGGAAAGTCAGAGTTGAAAAGTATGGCACTGGAAAAACACAGCAGGTCAGGCAGCATCCGAGGAGCAGGAAAGTCAATGTTTCGGGCATAAGCTCTTCATCAGGAATTTGTGGGGCAGCTTTTCAGGGAACATCTCCAGGACACACACATCCAACAACCCCACTGCCCTCTGGTTGACCACTTCAACTCCCCCCCCCGCCCCTACTCCACCAAGGACATGCAGTGCCTGGGCCTCCTTTACCGCCAAATCTAAGCCACCCGCTAACTGGAGGAAGAACGCCTCATCTTCCACCTTGGACGCTTTCAATCACATGGCATCAATGTCGACTTCACTAGTTTCCAAATCTCCCCTCCCCCACTTCATCCCAGATCCAACCCTCCAGCTTGGCACCGCTCTCTAGAAGTTTCCAACCTGTCCATCTTTCTTCCCACATATCGCTCCACCCTCCCCACTGACCTATCACAATCACCCCCCCCCCCGTCC
>NC_057730.1:3756810-3772027 GCF_004010195.1 Chiloscyllium plagiosum
GTCTGGCGACACACCATTATTCTGGCATTCTCACATTCCGATCACTTAATCTGAACCAATCAGCATCCTCCGCCATTTCTGCCATCTCCAGTTAGACTCCACACCAGGGATATACTTTCCTCCCCACCCCATCTGCGTTTCGGAGAGACCATTCGCTCCGCGACTTCCTCCTTAGGTTCACGCCTCCCACCAACCCATCCTCCAATCCCGGCACCTTCCCTTGTTACCACAAGAAGTGTAAAACCTGCACTCACACCTCACCTCCAATCAAGACCCCAAAGGATCCTTCCACATCTGGCAGAGATTTGCCTGCACTTCCAAACACCTCATCTATTATGTCCATTGCCCTTGATGTGGTCTTCTCTACATTGAGGAGACAGAACGTCAACTTGCAGAACATTTCAGAAAACATCTCCGGGACACACGCACTATACAACACCACCGTCATGCAGCTGAACACTTCAACTCCCCCTCCCACTCCGCCAAGGACAAGCAAGTCCTGGGCCTCCACCACCAAATTCTATCCACCTGACACCTGGAGGAAGAATGCCTAATCTCCTGCCCTGGGAGATTCCAACCACACAGCGTCAATGTGGATTTTATCCATTTCCTCGTAATCCCTCCCCCCATCTTAATCCAGATCCAACCCTCCAACTCGACAGCGGCCTCTTGAACTGTCCTACTTGTCCATCTTCCTTCCCACCTATCCGCTCCACCCTCCTCTCCAACCTCTCACCTTCAACCCCACCTTCATCTACCTATGACATTCTTAGCTACCTGCCCCCCACCCTCAGCCCCACTCCCCTTCCATTTATCTCTTAACCACCCTTGGGCCCAGCTCCAACATTCCTGATGAAGAGCTTAAGCTCGAAAGCTCGACTCTCCTGTTCCTCGGATGCTGCCTGACCAGCTGTGCTTTTCCAGCACCACACTTTTCGATTCTGATCTCCAGCATCTGCAGTCCTCACTTTCTCCTGTCAACATCTTTTCTCCAGCAACACCCTATACCACACACCCCGGCAATCGCATAAATGCTGCCCCCTCCACACTTCACTTCAGCTCTGATGAAGAGTCATCTTGACTCAAAATGTTAGCTTGTTCTCTCTCCATGGCTGCTGCCTGACCCACTGTGATCTCCAATATTCGTTGCTTTCATATAGATTCCCAAATCTGCAGTAAGTTGCTCCTTTACTTGTTCGATCCTGCTGTTAAGGACTGGGCCCAGTAGGTGCAAAGAATGTGTTACATTTTCCAGGCAAATGACACTGGGGCAGATGAAAAGAAACAAATAATTCTTCTGACAGCTTGTGGACCCACACCTTTCTCGGTTATCAGGAGCCGAACCTTTCTGAGCCACCAGATACTAACACCTTTAAAGAGTTGAAGGGCTTAGTTAAGGAATATTATGAATCCAAGCCTCCTCTAATTCTGAGATGCTATCAGTTTTACTCGGCACTTCAAGAACCAGGGGAATCCGTATTGGGATTTTTGGTTAGGTTAAGACAACTGGCAGAGGTTGGTTAAACCCTTAATGAGATACTGAGAGATCGGTTAGTATGTGGGATTAATGATAACCGTGCAAAAGTGCCTACCAGCTGAAGCCCAGCTAGACTTAAAACAGCCACTACAACTCATCGAGTCATGGAGTCATAGAGGCTGACAGCATGGAAAGAGTTGAAGGATTAGCCCAACCTGCCCAAACCGTCTGGTGTTCACAATTAAAATCATCCCATTTGCCTGCAATTGGTCCGTAGCCCTCCATACCTATCCCATCAATATTTCTTAAATGACAAAATTGTACTCGCCTCCACCATTACATCTGACAGCCCGTTCCCAATACATCACCACCCTCTGTGTGAAAACGTTGCCCCTCTGGACTCTTTTGTATCTCTCTCCTCTCACTTTAAACCTATGCCCTCCTGTTTTAGATTCCCCTACTGTGGAGAAAAGCTGTTGGCTATCTACCTCATCTATTCCTCTCATGATTTTATAGACCTCTATAATGTCACCCCTCAGTCTCCTACGCTTTTCTTCAGGATCCAGATGGCAGGCCTCTCCCGTGCGGAGGGGTAGTCGTTGGTGGCATAGCAACAGTTCCAACATCTTCAGGTCACTTATCCCCTGTCTGCACACTCTCTTTATCCCCCAGTCTGCACAGTCTCTGTACCCTGTATCTATACACTCTCTATACCCCCAGTCTGCACACTCTCTGTACCCCCTGTCTGCACACTCTCTTTATCCCCCAGTCTGCACACTCTCTTCATTCCTGCCTGCACACTCTCTTTATCCCTGTCTGCACACTCTCTGTACCCCCTGTCGGCACACTCTCTTTATCCCCTGTCTGCACACTCTCTCTACCCCCAGCCGGCACACTCTCTGTACCCCTGCCTGAACACTTCCTTTTCCACCTGTCTGCACACTCTCTGTACCCCCTGTCTGCACACTCTCGTTTTCCCCCAGTCTGCACATTCTCTGTACCGCCTGTCTGTACACTCTCTTTATCCCCTGTCTGCACACTCTCTGTATCCTCTGTATGCACACTCTCTTTGACTCCTGCCTGCACACTCTCTGTACCCCCTGTCTGCATACTCTCTTTATCGCCCGGGCTGCACACTCTCTTTACCCCTGTCTGCACACTCTCTTTATCCCTGTCTGCACACTCTCTTTATCCCTGTTTGTTCACTCTTTTTATCCTCTGTCTGCACAATCTCTGTATCCACTGTCTGCACACTCTCTTTATCCCTGTCTACACACTCTCTTTATTCCCTTGTGGGCACACTCTCTGTACCCCCTGTTTGCACACTCTCTGTACCCCCTGTCTGCACATTCTCTTTATCCCCTGTCTGCACACTCTCTGTACCCCCGTCTGCACACTCTCTTTATCCCAGTCTGCACACTCTCTTTATTCCTGTCTACACACTCTCTTTATCCCTGTCTGCACACTCTCTGTACCCCCTGTCTGCACGCTCACTGTACCCCGTCTGCACACTCTCTTTGTCCCTGTCTGCACACTGTCTTTATCCCCCTGTATGCACACTCTCTTTATTCCTGTCTACGCACTCTTTATCCCTGTCTGCACACTCTCTTTATCCCAACCTGCACACTCTCTTTATCCCCCTGTCTGCACACTCTCTTCATTCCTGTCTGCACACTCTCTTTATCCCTGCCTGTACACTCTCTGTACCCCCTGTCTGCACACTCTCAGTACCCCTGTCTGAACATTTCCTTTTCCACCTGTCTGCACACTCTCTGTATCCTCAGCCTGCGCACTCTCTGTACGTCTGCCTGAACACTTCCTTTTCCACTTGTCTGCACACTCTGTGTACCCCTGTCTGCACACTCTGTGTACCCCCTGTCTGTACACTCTCAGTACCCCTGTCTGAACACTTCCTTTTCCACCTGTGTGCACACCCTCTGTACCCCCTGTCTGCACACTCTCTTTATCCCAGTCTGCACATTCTCTGTACCCCCTGTCTGCACACTCTCTTCATCCCCCACTCTGCACACTCTCTGTACCCCCTATCTGCACACTCCCTTTATCCCCCAGTCTGCACACTCTCTGTACCCCCTGTATGCACACTCTCTTTATCCCTGTCTGCACACTCTCTTTATCCCCTGTCTGCGCACTCTCTTTGACTCCTGTCTGCACACTCTCTTTATCCCTGTCTGCACACTTTCTTTATCCCTGCCTGTACACTCTCTGTACCTTCTGTCTGCACACTCTCTGTACCCCCTGTCTGCATGCTCTCTTTATCCCCTGTCTGCACACTCTCTCTACCCCCAGCCTGCACACTCTCTGTACGTCTGCCTGAACACTTCCTTTTCCACTTGTCTGCACACTCTGTGTACCCCTGTCTGCACACTCTCTGTACCCCCTGTCTGCGCACTCTCAGTACCCCTGTCTGAACATTTCCTTTTCCACCTGTCTGCACACTCTCTGTACGTCTGCCTGAACACTTTCTTTTCCACTTGTCTGCACACTCTGTGTACCCCCTGTCTGCACACTCTGTGTACCCCCTGTCTGCACACTCTCAGTACCCCTGTCTGAACACTTCCTTTTCCACCTGTGTGCACACTTTCTGTACCCCCTGTCTGCATACTCTCTTTATCCCCAGTCTGCACATTCTCTGTACCCTCTGTCTGCACACTCTCTGTACCCCCTATCTGCACACTCTCTTTATCCCCCAGTCTGCACACTCTCTTTATCCCTGTCTGCACACTCTCTTTATCCCCTGTCTGCGCACTCTCTTTGACTCCTGTCTGCACACTATCTTTATCCCTGTCTGCACACTCTCTTTGACTCCTGTCTGCACACTCTCTTTATCCCTGTCTGCACACTTTCTTTATCCCCGTCTGCACACTCTCTTTATCCCCCGTCTGCACACTCTCTTTATTCCTGTCTGCATACTCTCTTTATCCCCTGTATGCACACTCTCTTTATCCCCTGACTGCACACTCTCGTTATCCCCCGGGCTGCACACTATCTATACCCTGTCTGCACACTCTCTTTATCCCTGTCTGCACACTCTCTGTATCCCTGTCTGCACACTCTAAATATCCCCTGTCTGCACACTCTCTGTACCCCCTGTCTGCACACTCTCTGTACCCCTGTCTGCACACTCTAAATATCCCCTGTCTGAACACTCTCTGTACCCCCTGTCTGTACACTCTCTTTATCCCCTGTCTGCACACTCTCTGTACCCCCTGTCTGCACACTCTCTGTACCCCTGTCTGCACACTTTCTTTATTCCTGTCTGCACACTGTCTATACCCCCTATTTGCACACTACCTTTATTCCTGTCTGCACACTCGCTGCTGCTATAGAAATAGGTTACATTTTTAATTAACTTATTTAACTTGTAATTTCCAGTGTTGTAGAAGTGCCACAGTTGTACACGATTTGGCATGTGTGACTGGCAAAAGACAAAGTGGTGAGATTAAACCATATGGTACATTCTGACGTCACCTTGTGCAAATGTAACCTACCCTCATCCCCAGACCCTACCCTCCACTACCTCTGAGGTGGGCAGCACAGTGGCTGTGTGGTTAGCACTGATGCCTCACAGCATCAGGGACCTAGGTTCAATTCCAGCATCGAGCAACTGTCTGTGTAGAGTTTGCACATTGCGTGAGTTTCCTTCGGATGCTCCAGTTTCCTCCCGAAGTCCAAAGATGTGCAGGTTAGGTGGATTGTTCCTGCTAAGTTGCCCAGTGATATGCAGGCTAGGTGGATTAGTCATGGGAAATGTGGGGTTACAGGGATTAAGTATGTCTGGGTAGGATGCTCTTCGAAGGTTCGGTGAGAACTCGGTGTGCCGAATGGCCTCTTCCACACTATGACTAGCCTGAACCCTCTAAATTACTAATCCAGTATCCTTACCATTACCCACCATCTATCCTCTGTCTGTACATAGCGTTCTCTGATCTTCAACACACATTGAAATTAGATACCGATTCCCACCTTGGGTGACTGTCTGTGTGGAGTTTGCACATTCTCCCCATGTCTGCGTGGATTTCCTCCCACAATCCAAAGATGTACAGGTTAGGTGAATTGGCCATGCTAAATTACCAATAGTGTTAGATGCATTAGTCAGGGGTAAATACAGGTCAGGGGAATGGGTCTGGGTGGGTTACTCTTTGGAGGGTTGGTGTGGACTTATTGGGCCAAATGGCCTGTTTCCATACTGTAGGGAATCTAATCTAATCAATAGAGTCTCAACAATTCAGCTTCCTTCTTGAAAATCCCGTTTATGGTGGGACGTAAACTAACTAAGACACATGCCATTAGAAATGGCCCCATTCAATTCCTTTGAGGAAATATTGCACTTCAAAGGAAGGCAGGAGACTTTTCAGAGGGGGATTGGAAACTGCTAAAGGTGAAGTGGTTTTAAGGGGAAACTTAAAAACCACGCCGCAAGTTTTTAAGAAACAAAGGACGAGGGAAAATGATGTACAGATAGTCGAAAAGAACGGAAGATCAAGTGGATGACAGCGGTAAACGGGTCTGAATGATTAAGGTGCATCGGTGAGACCATTTCTGTGGTGGGAGCAGTTATTTTGATTCATGCTGAGGTTCAACAAAAAGTCTTCAACTCATCTAAAACATATTAACATATCAAACAGGCTTGCTCAAACAAACATCCAACAGCAGCAGATAAACAGCAGGCTGCTTGATGCTTAAAAGACTTTGCAGAACAATGTAGAGAGGGGGCTGCTAGGTCTAAATCACGAGGAATTGTGTGTTTCTGTGTTTTACAGAAAGTTTTGCCGAGTCAGCTAAATACAGAATATCATCTTGGGCAATGGATAAAGTCAGGTTCGCCCTTGCGGAACTGATTCTTGTTCCCTGAAGCATATTGGGAAACGGGAAACTAATTCTTTGATAGTGCATCTTTTCCATCGGAATAGCTAGAGCAGGCAACTGCAGCTGAATGGATTCAAACCAGTGTTGTGTTAACCAGGCCCCAAACAGTGACCCTCACCACATTGACTCAATGTGACTTTAATGAAGCACAATTTATTGGCTACAGCTGTGACACATACCATCAGCCTGACGCCACTCTGCATTCCAATTTTCCAAGAAGTTTGCCCCAACAGCTGGCCAGCTGCTGGCAGAGTGCGTCTTTTGTTCCACACATCCCGTCCTGTGTTACCCCTGAAATTACTCCAAACTTCTCTGACCCCGGAAGCTTCATGCTCAAAACAAATCCTGTGAAAAGAAACAAAAGCTCGGGGAGTGACAATTAAACAACGCGGTGGAACAAAAACACAAAACAGATGGTGATATTTATCATCGACGGGGTGCCCTCTGTGAGCTGGATTTTCCCTCATATGCCAATGCCCAGGCTAAGGAAAAATCGGGAACAGGCCAGGCTACAATTTTGGGAGAAGACAGAGAAACGAACAGTCCAGTTGTGAACTCCTGAAAAAAATGTCAGTGGAATAACATAATGGATCACTTCCCATCACCATACTGACATATGGTGGGGGTTTCTTTTATCTTCGTCGCTCCAGTGAAAAGGGGGAGGTGATGGCCTACTGGTACTGTCATTAGACTATTAACCCTAGGGATGTGCTGGGGACCTGGGATCCTGCAATGGCAGATGGTGGAATTTGAATTCGATAAAAATCAGGAATGAAGAGTCTGAGGATGACCATGAAACCATTGTCAGTTTTTTTCAGATTAGAGATTGCAGTGTGGAAACAGGCCCTTCGGCCCAACAAGTCCACACTGATCCTCCAAAGAGTAACGCATCCAGACCCATTCCACTATCCTATATTTACCCCTGACTAACACTATGGGCAATTTAACATGGCCAATTCACCTAACCTAAACATCTTTGGATTGTGGGAGGAAACCCAAGCAGACACAGGGAGAATATACAAACACCACACAGACAGCCGCCCAAGGCGGAAATCGAACCTAGGTCCCTGGCGCTGTGAAGCAGCAGTGCTACCCACTGAGCCACTGTGCTGCCCTTATGGAGGAAAATTCCACCTGGTTCACTAGTGTCTTTTAGGGAAAGCAACTGGCATCCTTACCTGGTCTGGCCTTCATGTGACTCTAGACCCATAGCAACGTGATCGACTCTTAACTACCTTCACGGCAATTAGGGAATGGGCAATAAATGCTGACCTGGCAAGCGATGCCCACATTGTGAATGAATGAAAAAATACCCTGGCTGTTGGAGAGATGAAAATCAAATGCCTTCTCCCAGACAATCTGTCCAACAAGACAAAGGGGCATGGCCTCCCTTCATCTCTTTAATGCCTTAATATTAGTGGCCACGGCTTGCGAACATAATCCAATGCAGCATCAAACTCATGATTCCTCTCTAACTCTGTGAGTTTTGTAAATATTTCATCCTTTCCCTTTTCACGATTGGGAACATGGGAACAGCACAAGGCCATACAGCCCTTTTGAGCCTGTACTTCGTGACTGATCATCGAGCGCAGCATCACTTCCCTACACCATCACCATGTGCCTTGACATTATCAGCCTGCAATGTTTTGTCAATTTCTCTCTTCAACTTGGTCAATGCTTGAGTTTCCAAACCATCTGGTGTTAGAGAATTGAGAGAGTCACCACCCTCCTCATTTCAGTCCTTCTCATCCGTCCCATCTCAGTCTTAAATGACCTAGTCCTGATCCTGAGATTATGTCTGCTGAGTTTAGATGTGCCAACCTCAGTGGTAGGGAAACTATTGGAGAAAAGTCCGAAGGAGTGACCTAATACTCACTTGGAATTAATTCAAGTTGGAGTCATAGAGTCATAAAGCTTTACAGCACAGAAACAGACCCTTCCATCCAACTCGTCCATGCCGACCAGATATCCCAACCTAATCAATCCAATTTCCCAACACATGGTCAATATCCCTCTAAACCCTTTCTATTCATATACCCATCCAGATGCCTTTTCAATGTTGTAATTGTGCCACTTTCTGTCACTTCCCCAAGCAGCTCAATCCATACACACACCACCCTCTGCATGAATAAGAAGCCCCTTAGATCCCTTTCATATCTTTCCCTTTTCACCCTAAACCTATGCCCTCTAGTTCTGGACTCCCCCACCCCAGGGAAAACACTTTGTCTATTTACCCTATCCATGCCCCTCATGATTTTATAAACCTCTATAATGTCACCCCTCAGCCTCTGACACTCCAGAGAAATCCTTCCGATAGGAACACCAGAATTGCACATAATATTCCAAAAGTGGTCTAACCAATGTCCTGTACAGCTGCATCATGACCTCCCAATGTAATGCTCTGAACAATAAAGGAAAGCATACCAAACGCCACCATCACTTCCCTATCTACCTGGGACTCTACTTTCAAGGAACTATGAATCTGCACTCCAAGGTCTTTTAGTTTAGCAAACACCCCAGGACCTTACCATGAATATGTAAGTCCAGTGAAGATTTGCCTTTCGAAAATGCAGCACCTCACATTTATCTAAATTAAACTCCATCTGCCACTCCTCAGCCCATCAAAATCCTGCAGTAATCTGAGGTAACCTTGTTCGCTGTCCACTGCACCTCCAATTTTGGTGTCATCTGCAAACGTACTAACTATGTTCACATCCAAATCATTTATATAAATGATGAAAAGTAGTAGACCCAGCATCGATCCTTGTGGCACTCCACTAGTCACAGGCCTCCAGTCTGAAAAAAAACCTCCAAAACCAGCCTCTGTCTTCTACCTTTGAGTCAGTTGTATCCAAATGACTAGTTCTCCCTGCATTCCATGAGATCTAACTTTGCTAACCAGTCTCCCATGGGGAACCTTGTCGAACACCTTCCTGAAGTCCATATAGATCACATCTACCACTCTGCCCTCATCAATCCTCTTCATTACTTCTTCAAAATACTCAATGAAGTTTGTGAGACATGATTTCCCATGCACAAAGCCATGTTGACTATCCCTAATCAGTCCTTGCCTGTCCAAACACATGTACATCCTGTCCCTCAGGATTCCCTCCAACAACTTGCCCACCACCGATGTCAGACTCACTGGTCTATAGATCCCTGACTTTTCCTTACCACCTTTCTTAAACAGTGGCACCACATTAGCCACCTCACCTGTGACTATCAATGATACAAATATCTCAGCAAGGGGCCCAGCAATCACTTCTCTAGCTTCCCACAGAGTTCTCAGGTACACCTGACCAAGTCCTGGGGATTTATCCATTTTTATATGTTTTAAAAAATCCAGCACCTCTTCCTCTGTAATATGGACATTTCTCAAGGTGTTACTATTTATTTCCCCATATTCTATGTCTTTCATGTCTTTCTCCACAGTAAACACTGATGCAAAATACCTGTTTAGTATCTCCTCCATCTCCTGCGTCTCCACACAAAGGCCACCTTGCTGATCTTTGAGGGGCCCTATTCTCTCCCTAGTTACCCTTTTGTTCTTAATGTATTTGTAAAATCTCTTTTGGTTCTCCTTAACCCTATTTGCCAAAGCTATCTCATGTCCCTATTTACCCTCCTGATTCCCCTCTTAAGTTTACTCCTACTGCTTTTATATTCTTCCCAGGATTCACTCGATCTCTCCTGTCTATACCTGACATATGCTTCCTTCTTTTTCTTAACCAAAGCATCAATTTATCTCATCATCTAATATTCCCTATACCTACCAGCCTTGCCTTTCACCCAAACAGGAACACACTGTCTCTGGACTCTCATTATCTCATTTTTGAAGGGCTTCCCATTTCCAGTCGTCCCTTTACCTGTGAACGTCTGCTTCCAATTTAGAACTTTAACTTTTCAACCTAGTCTATCCTTTTCCATCGCTATTTTAAAACTAATGGATTTATGATCGCTTCCTCCATTGACACCTCAGTAACTTGCCCTGCCTTATTTCCCAAGAGTAGGTCAAGTTTTGCACCTTCTCTAGTAGGTACATCCACATACTGAATCAGAACATTTTCTTGTACACATTTAACAAATTCCTCTCCATCTAAACTCTTAACACTGCGGCAATCCCAGTCTATATCTGGAAAGTTAAAATCCCTGGCGCCCTATTATTCTTACAGATAACTGAAATCTCCTTACAAATTTGCTTCTCAATTTCCCACTGACTACTGGGGGGGGTCTATAATACAATCCCAATAAGGTGATCATCCCTTTCTTATTTCTCAGTACCACCCAAATAACTTCCCTGGACGTATTTCCGGGAATGTCCTCCCTCAGCACAGCTGTAATGCTATCCCTTATCAAAAACGCCACTCCCCCTCCTCTCTTGCCTCCATTTCTGTCCTTCCTGTAGCATTTGTATCCTGGAACATTAAGCTGCCAGTCCTGTCCAAGCCTCAGCCATATTTCTGTAATTGCTATGATATCCCAGTCCCATGTTCCTAACCATATCCTGTGTTCATATGCCTTCCCTGTTAGGCCTCTTGCATTGAAATAAATGCAGTTTAATTTATCAGCCCTACCTTGCTCTCTGCATTGTTCCTGCCTGAGTCAAAAAGTGCGGCACTGGGAAAGCACAGCCAGTCAGGCAGCATCCAAGGAGCAAGAGAGTTGATGTTTTGAGAATAAGCTCTTCATCAAGAATGTGGGGGGTGGTGGCCAAGAGGGCTGAGAGATAAATGGGAGGGGGTGGGGCTGAGGGGAAGGTAGCTGGGAGGGCGATAGGTAGATGCAGGTGAGAGGTGAGGGTGATAGGTTAGAGAGGAGGGTGGAGCAGATAGGTGGGAAGGAAGATGGACAGGTAGGGCAGTTCAAGAGGGTGGTGCCAAGTTAGAGGGTTGGATCTGGGATAAGATAGGGGGAGGGGAGATGTCCTAGCTGTCCATCTTCTTTCCCACCTATCCGCTCCACCTTCCACTCAGACCTATCATCTTCACCTTCATTCCCACCTTCATCTACCTAACATCTTCTAAGCTACCTTTCCCCAGCCCCAACCTCCTCCCATTTATCTCTCAGTCCCCTTGCCCCACCTCTCCCACCCCCCACCCCCAAAATTCCTGATGAATGGCTTATGTTCGAAACGTTGACTCTCCTGCTCCTTGGATGCTTTTCCAGCACCACATTTTTTGATTCTGATCTCCAGCATCTGCAGTCCTCACTTCCTCCTTTGTCCCTGCCTGTCCTGACTGTTTGACTCGCTCCTTTTTCTCAGATTGATCTCTTTCCTCACCATCTCCAAGGGTCCCACTCCCCCACATTGCTAGTTTAAATCCTCCCAAGCAGCTCTAGCAAATCTCCCTGCCATATATTAGTCACCTTCCAATTCAGATGCAATCTGTCCTTCTTGTATAGGTCACTCTACTCCAGGAGAGATTCCAATGATCCAAAAACGTGAAGCCTTCTCCCATACACCAGCTCCTCAGCCATGCATTCATCTGCTCTATCCTCCTATTCCTAAGATATGGAGGATGTGGTGTTGGACTGGGGTGGGCAAAGTTAAAAATCACACAACACCAGGTTATAGTCCAACAGCTTTATTTGGAACCACTAGCTTTCAGAGCGCTGTTCAGAATGCAGGTTTCGTTTCATTGATATGTTAATCCCAGAACTTCTTTTAGGTCACCTTCTCGAGATAATTTAAGATTTTATAACAAAAGGTGACGTCTCAGCTCAGACAATACATTAAAGGTGTGAGGTCAGAGTCAGTCTGTAACCCAATCTTGAGTCAAACTGGTTCAATTTCCAAAGTAGGAATTTATAAAATATTACATGGATTGACTGCCTGCAATGACTGCCTGCAGATTGTACATTTCTTGAGCAAAATAGAATGTCTCTGCAAATATAATTCTGCAAATACAAATTCACCCCATAGACTTATATGTGTGTGCATGCATGAGAGAAAGAGAGAGAGTGAGTGTGTGCATGTGAGTGTGAGTGTATGTGAGACAGTGTGTATGCTTGTGTGAAAGCTTGGCAAAGTGTGTGTGTGCGTGTGATGGAGTGCAAGCCTATGTGTCTATAACTATGTGTGTGTATGTGTGCATGTCAGAGAGTATATACTGTAGTGGGGTCACCTGTCATGTGACATGAACCAAGATTCTGATTGAGGCCATCCTTATGGGTACTAAACTTGGCTATCAGCCTCTGCTTGGCCATTCTGCATTGTTGCCTTCCCCAAAGTCTGCCTTGAAGGACAGTCACCTGAAGATCTGAGGCAGAATGTCCTGGACCGCTGAAGTGCTCTCTGATTGGGAGGGAACACTCCTGCCTGATGATTGTTATGTAGTGTCCATTCATCTGTTATCATAGCATCTGTTTGGTCTCGCCAAAGTACCATGCCTCAGGGCATCCTTGCCTGCAGTGTATGAGGTAGACAACATTGTCCGAGTCACATGAGTGTCTGCCGCGTACACGGTAAGTGGTGCCCCCACGGATACTGGTGGTATCCATGTCGATACTCTGACATGTCTTGCAGTGATTGCCATGACAGGATTGTATGGTGTTGTTGTCGATGTTGTCCTGAAGGCTGGGCAGTTTGCTGTGACCAATGGTCTGTTTAAGGTTTAGCAGTTGCTTAAAGGTGAGAAGTGGAGGTGTAGGGAAGGTCTTGGCGAGGTGCTCAACCTCATCGATAATGTGTTGTAAGCTGCGAAGAACATGGCATGGTTTCTCAACTCCCAGGAAATACTAGACAAGGAAAGGTATCCTATTGAGTGCATCCCATATCTGTCTCCTGAGGAGGTCATTATGGTTTCTCACTATCGCACTTCAGAATGGGTGATCGATCAGTTGAGCATCATACCTTGTTTTTAAGAGGGCATTCTTGAGCACCTTCAGGTGTCCGTCATGTTCCTCCTCATCTGAACAGATCTGTTGTATGTGTAGGGGTTGTCCTTAGGGGATGGCTGTGGAGGAAGCTAGACAAGTGATGCATTGTGAGGTGATCCATGGTTTGTGGTAGAGTGAGGTTCTGAGATGCCCATCCTTGATGGAGATGCATGTGTCCAAGAATGATTCAGATACTAAGGAGTAGTCCATGGTGAGTTTGATGGTGGGATAAAACTCATTGATATCACTGTAGTTGTTTCAGTGACTCCTTGCCATGGGTCCAGAGGAAGAAAATGTCATTAATACATCTGGTGTATAGTGTTGGTTGGAGGTCCTCCGCTGCAAAGAAGTCTTGTTCGAACTTGAGCATGAAAATGTTGGCATATTGGGGTGCAGATTTAGTCCCCATGACTGTTCCTTGTGACTGGATGAAGAACTGGCCGTCAAAGGTGAAAACGTTGTGGTTGAGCATCTTGAAGGCCATTGTACAGGGGACCCCCCTCCAGCTTCTGTCATGACACTACAGATTTCTTACAAAAAACGCAGCACTCACACACCAGTCGAACGCAAGAACATTACTCATCAAAATGGAGGATGACGGCATCACTGCAACAGCCTCAGTACTCAACATGAACAACTGCCAATTTCTGAACACCATCCTACAACTCACCCGCTTCATCCTCGGGCACAATATTTTCACCTTTGACAACCAGTTCCTCATCCAGACACACGGAACAGCCAAGGGGACCAAATTTGCACCCCAATACACCAACATTTTCATGCACAGATTCAAACTGGAAAGTGGAAAGCCTTTAAAAATGAGATAATAAGAGTCCAGTATGTTTATGTTAGAGTGAAGGGGCGGGCTAGTATGTGTAGGAAATGCCGAATGACTAAAACAAAATTGACATTTTGGTTAAGAAAAAGAAGGAAGCATAAGTCAGGTATAGACAGCAGGGATTAAGTGAATCCCTAGAGGAGTATAAAGGCAGTGGCAGTATACTTAAGAAGGAAATTAGGAGGGCAAAAAGGGACATGAGATAGCTCTGGCAAGTAAGGTTAAGGACAAAGGGTGTTTACTAATACATTAAAGACAAAAGGGTAACTAGAGAGAGAATAAGGCCATTTAAAAATCAGAGAAGCGACCTATGTGTGGAACCACGGGAGATGGGTAAGATACTAAACGAGCATTTTACATCAGTGCTTACTGTGGAGAAGGACATGGAAGCTCGAAAACTTTGGTAAATAAATAGTGATACTTTGAAAAGAATTTCCATATTACCATCAAGGAGGTGCTGGATATCTTAAAATGCATAAAGATAGATAAATCCCCAGGACCTGATCAGATGTACCCTAGAACTCTGTAGGAAACTAGGGGAAAAAAACTGCACCCCTTGCTGAGATATTTATATCATCATTGTATCATAGCCATAGTTGAGGTGCTGGAAGACTGGAGGTTGGCTAACATGGTACCACTATTTAAGAAAGGAGGGATTAAAAAGCCAAGGAACTATAGACCATTGAGCCTGATATCAAAGGTGGGCAAGTTGTTGGAGGGAATCCTGAGGGACAGAATTTACATGTTTTTGGAAAGGCAAGGTCTGATTAGGGATAGTCAATATTGCTTTGTGCATGGGAAATTGTGTCTCACTAATTTGAGTTTTTGAAGAACTCAAAGTTTGTGCGAAGATTTGTAGCTCGGGTGCTCGTTGTTGTGGTTCTGTTCGCCGAGCTGGAAGTTTTTGTTGCAATCGTTTCGTCCCCTGGCTAGGCGACATCATCAGTGCATGGGAGCCTCCTGCGAAGCGCTTCTTTGACGTTTCCTCCGGTGTTTATAGTGGTCTGTCCCTGCCACTTCCGGTTGTCAGTTTCAGCTGTCCGCTGTAGTGGTTGGTATATTGGGTCCAGGTCGATGTGTTTGTTGATGGAGTTTGTGGATGAATGCCATGCCTCTAGGAATTCCCTGGCTGTTCT
>NC_057730.1:3772514-3794343 GCF_004010195.1 Chiloscyllium plagiosum
AACCCCCACACTACCACCTAAGTGCGGTAGTGCTTATTTTTTCCCCAGCACCCATGGTGTGTGTGTGCAGGTGTGAGACACAGTGAAAGACACAAAGTGCACGAATCTTTATTCAATTTCCACCACCAGGAAGATAGGAAAACACCCGGGTGGCCAGTGACAAGCAGTGCCCTTCACATCGAAGGGCAGTGCTGTGTGATCAGACAGTGAAGGGGAGGGTAGGGACACAGTCCTGTTTATATCTGTCAGCCAGGGCTCCCTGATTGGACCAGATTAACAGCCCCAATCAGGGAACTCATATTCTATGAGGGCCATCTGGCTGACCTCGTTCCAATCCCTACATCCCACCCCCTCTGAATCCACAGACAATCGCTGGCCCTTTCTCTTGAAGACGCTCTGGCTGCATTTTCGCACTGGGTCAGGACCCTCCGACGCAGCGTCCATCACGGGTGGGCTGTCGTGCACAGGAGCTCTCCTCATACACCAGCAGCACCTCGGCAGAATTTCACCCTCTCCTTCTGGCGGGAAAGCATTGAGGTGGCTACTTCTGTCATGTCCATCTTAGAATCTGAGGACATTTTGGACTGTTCTTTCTGCCCGACCATTGGGTGATGGATGGTATGGAGCTGTCCTTGGGTCAAATCCCATTCAACCTGAGGAAGTTCTCCGTTTCCCTGCTGGTAAATGATGGCTTGTTATTTGTGATCAACAACACTTCCAGCAATCTGGATGTTGAAAAGGTTGCGAGCAGTTTTTCTCTCGTCATTCCCGTGTTTGATGAATGAACTCTGTGCACGTCCAACCACTTTGGGCGGGTGTCCACAATGACTAGGCGCATGAAGGGACATGCACAGTCGATGTGTAATTGAGTTCACGGTTTACCCGGCCATTCCCATGAATGTAGGGGGAGGAGGGGTGCTGCCCGTAGTAATTTCTGTCCCTGTTGGCATTCTGGGCACTGCCCCACCAATGTGGTTATGTCTGTGTCCAGGCCAGACGAAATGTCTCACCAATATCTTCATTTCGGAGATTCCTGGATGAGGCTGGAGCTCAGTCAGTATTTTGTGGTAACCTTTGCTCGAGACAACCACTCTTGCTCCCAATAACAAAACACCGTCCTTGACCACGCGCTGGTCTATCTGGATCCAAAAAGGTTTGAATTCTAGTTGTGATGGTCCTATGGTCTCCCCCATCAATACCAGCTGTTTTACTTTGGAAAGGACTGGATCTTTCTTTCTCCAAAGTCTGAAATTGTTTGCTATGACTGAGAGTGTGACCAGAATTTTTAGTAACATTACAGCCACGCTCAGACAACAACTCACCAGAACGAAGGACCCGATATCCAACATGAGCAAAACTAATGTAGTGTACAAAATCCCATGCAAGGACTGCACTAAACACTATATAGGACAAACAGGAAGACAGCTAACAATCCGCATACATGGACATCAACTAGCCACGAAACGACACGACCAGCTATCCTTAGTAGCCACACACGCAGACAACAAGCAACATGAATTTGACTGGGACAACACTATTATCATAGGGCAAGCCAGACAGAGAACAGCCAGGGAATTCCTAGAGGCATGGCATTCATCCACAAACTCCATCAACAAACACATCGACCTGGACCCAATATACCAACCACTACAGCGGACAGCTGAAACTGACAACCGGAAGCGGCAGGGACAGACCACTATAAACACCGGAGGAAACATCAAAGAAGCGCTTCGCAGGAGGCTCCCAAGCACTGATGATGTCGCCTAGCCAGGGGACAAAACGTTTGCAACAAAAACTTCCAGCTTTTGAAGAACTAATGATGAGAGCAGAGCAGTGTATGTGATTTGTAGGTAAGGTGTTCGACAAGGTTCTTCATGGGAGACTGGTTAGCAAGGTTAGATCACGGAATACAGGGAAAACTAACCATTTGGACACAGGCTGGCTCGAAGGTAGAAGACAGAGCGTTATTGTGGACGGTTGGATTGGAGGCCTGTGACCAGTGGTGTGCCACAAAAATCAGCATTTTTGTCATTTATATAAATGATTTGGATGTGAATATAGGGGGTATTGTGAGTAAGTTTGCAGATGACACTGAAATTGGTGGTGTAGTGGGCAGCAAAGAAGGTTACCTCAGAGTGCAATGGGATCTTGATCAGATGGGCCAATGGGCCAAGGAGGGGCAGATGGAGTTTAATTTAGATAAATGAGAGATGTTGCATTTTGATAAGGTGAATCAGGGCTGGACTTAATGGTAGGGTCCTGGGGAGTATTGCTCAACAGAGAACTTGGAGTGCAGGTTCATAGCTCCTTGAAAGTTGAGTCACAGGTGGTCAGGATAGAGAAGAAAGTGTTTGGTATGGTTTCCTTTAGTGGTCAGAACACTGAGTACAGGAGTTGGGAGGTCATGTTGCAGCTGTACAGGACATTGGTTAGGCCACTTTCAGAATACTGTATTCAATTCTGGTCTCCCTGCTATGGGAAGGATGTTGTGAAACTTGAAAGTGTTCAGAAAAGATTTACAAAGATGTGCCCAGGGTTGGAGGGTTTGAGTTACAGGGAGAAGCTGGGGTTGTTTTCCCTGGCGTGTTGGAGGCTGAGGGGTGACCGTATAGATGTTTATAAAGTCATGAGGGGCATGGATAGGGTAAATAGCCAAGGCCTTTTCCCTGGGGTGGACAAGCCCAAAACTAGAGGACATAGTTTTAAGGTGAGAGGGTAATGATTTAAAAGGGATCTAAGGGGCAACTTTTTCATGTTTATAAAATCATGAGGGGCATGGTGTGAGGGGTGTGAAGGCCTTTTCCCTGGGGTGGAGAAGCCCAAAACTAGAGAACATAGGTTGAAGGTGAGAGGGGAATGATATAAAAGGGACCTAATTTAGAATCTGTTTCCATGCTGTACTTTCATATTTCCTGTAACTCTATGACTAAATGAGCTTGGGGGGGTAAGTTATTTTACATTTTCTTTTCACCTACCGCAGAAACCAACTTTATTATTTGAAAGCAAAGCTGTCAGCTAACACAGACAACATTCTCACCTCAAGTCTCTTCCTTGGAGTGTAGCTTCATAGCTCCTTGAAAGTTGAGTTGCAGGTAGGTAGGATACTGAAGAAGGTATTTGGTATGCTTTCCTTTATTGGTCAGAGCATCGAATATACAAGTTAGGAGGTCATGTTGCAGCTGTACAGGACATTGGTTAGACCACTTTTGGAATATTGTGTGTAATTCTGGTCTCCCTCCTATTGGAAGGATATTGTGAAGCTTGAAAAGTTCAGAAAAGATTTACAAGGATGTTGCCAGGGTTGGAGGATTTGAGCTATAGGGAGAGGCTGAACAGTCTGGGGCTATTTTCCCTGAAGCGTCAGAGGCTGAGGGGTGACCTTATAGAGGTTTATAAAATCATGAAGGGCACAGATAGGATAAATAGACAAAGTCTTTCTCCTGGGGTGGGGGAGTCCAAAACTAGAGGGCATAGGTTTAGGGTGAGAGGGGAAAGATATAAAAGGAACCTCAGGGGCAATGTTTTCACACAGAGGGTGGTACGTGTATGGAATGAGCTGCCAGAGGAAGTGGTGAAAGCTGGTACAATTGCAATATTTAAAAGGCATCTGGATGGGTGTATGAATAGGAAGGGTTTAGAGGGATATATAAGTGCTGGCAAATGGGATTAGATTAGGTTAGGATATCTGGTTGGCATGGATGAGTTGGACCGAAGGGTCTGTATCCGTTCTGTTCATCTCCATGACTCTATAACTTCAGGAATGTGCAAAAGCAGCAGATTTTCAGCTGACGCCGCAGTGCAGTGCTGGTGGGGAGTGCTAGCCTCTCAATGAGGCAACCTCTCCGACTAGTAGGCCCCATTTAACATCAATGAAAACAAATTCACAGGAATATTTCGGACAGCGTCTTCGCCAAGAACTATGCCCCAAGCAGCATTGTTATCTCTGTGCTATATGTGGGATCTTGCTGTGCACAAATTAGCTCCTGCGTTCCCTGTGTTGCAGCTTCATGGTTGTAGGGATCACAAGATGTGAAGGGCGCCATGTAATGCCAGTTTTCCTTTGTTTCTAGTCAAGGGCGACCTGATTTCCTGCCTCATTCAGCATTCGCTGATGGAGTGGATTTAACGGAGATGACGGGCATGGTGTGGGGGGGCTTCATTCCCCCACCACCTACCCTCCCCACTATCTCACTGAATTAAATGCTCCCCGCCCCCAAAGATGCCACAGAGAAGGGGAGCATTCTAACCATTGAGGTACAATTGCACTGTTGGTTCAGTTGACTGGATAACTGATAAGTCCGGTGGGGTCCAACAGGAGTCATTATTGGGGCCATTTTGTTTGTGATGTAGACCATCTTCATTTCCACCTATCCGCTTCACCCTTCCCTCCGACCTTCACCACCACTCCTCACCTGCATCTACCCATTCCCTTCACAGCTACCTCCCCCCCCACCCCTACCCCTCTATTTAGCTCTCATCCCCCTTACCCTCTCACCGCCCCCAACATTCCTGATGAAGGGCTTATGCCCGAAATGTCGATTTCCTGATTGTCGGATGCTGCCTAACGTTTCCACCCTGACTGTCCAGCAGCTACAGTCCTCACTTTCCCCTAATTGTTGAAAGTAAGAGGATTGATCAGTAACTTTGTAGACGAGACAAAAATTGGTGGGGTGGTAATTAGTGAGAGGGATTGCTTTAGGTTACAGAGGGACATGAATGGGCTGGTCACATAGGCTGATCAATGGCAAATGGAATTCATTCTGAATAAACGTGAGGTAATACATTTGCTCAGGACAAACAAGACAACGGAATACATAGAATCATTGAATCCCTACAGCGTGAAAACAGGCCATTTGGCCCAACAAGTCCACACCGACCCTCCGAGGAGTATCTCACCCAGACCCATTCCCCTGCCCTATTACTCTACATTTCACCCAACTAACCTACACACCCCTGAACACTATGGGCAGTTTAGCATTGCCAACTCACCTAACCTGCACACCTGTAGACTGTGGGAGGAAACCAGAGCAGCTGGAAGAAACCCACTCAGACACGGGGAGAATGTGCAAATCCCACACAATTGAACCCAGGCCCTTGGCGCTGTGAGGCAGCAGTGCTAACCACTGTGTCACCCTAATAACGAATTGTAGGACCCTGAGAAGCACCAAGATTCAGAGGGACCTTGGTGTGCAGCTGCAGCAATCCCTTAAGGTGTCAGGACAGGTGGATAAAGTGGTTAAGAAGGCATATGAGATACTTGCCTTTATTAGCCAAGACATAGAATTTAAGAGGAAGGAGGTCATGCTAAAACTGTATAAAATGCTGGTTAGGCTACAGCTAGAGTAATGCATGCAGCTCTGGAATCCACATTATTGGAGAGATGTGATTGCACTGCAGAGGGTGCAGAAGATATTTCCCAGGATGTTGCCTGGGCTGGAGAGTTTCAGGGAAGAGATTGAGAAAGAAAGAGATGAATGAGATTGGACAGATTGGAGATGCCTCCCTTAGAGAAGAGGAGACTGAGAGGAAATATGATTGAGGAAATAAGACTATGAGTTAGGGTAGACAGGAAGAAATATTTCCCCTTGATGGAGAGATTGATGACTGTGGGCAAGTTTAGAGAGGATATGAGGAAAAGCCTTTTCACCCAGAGGGTGGTGGGGATCTAGAACTCACTGTCTATAAGGGTGGGAGAGGCAGAAACCTTCATAACGTTTGAAGAAGTATTTAGATGTGCACTTGTGATGCTAAAGTATACAAGGCTGTGTGCTGCAAAATGGGATGAGAATAGTTCAGGGTAGTTTTTGTCCAGCAGGGACACGATGGGTCAAACAGCGTTTTTCTGAGCTGTAGACCTCTCTGACTGTGTTCCCATCCCTCGATCAGGAGGAAAATCCTGCTCAAACGTTGGAGTTTTTGTTGAGTTATTTTGAAAGTTGACCTGCTGTTTGCAGAATAGGCAGAAATATTAACCTGAAGTATGAGCAGCCCTTACACAATCTGTTCACCCATAGGCGTGAAGAAAAACCTGACCACAGGCCACTCAGCCCAACCAATCCTTACCCTCCCTGTGAACGGATAGTTTGAATCAGATTTTATCTACACGTGTTCCTACACTCATTCAGAATCACCATTTCATACATCTTGCTAAGTGTACATTATTCTAAATCCTGTCCAGTCACACAGTCGTCCTGATGGAAGAATTCTGATGGCAGGAGTGTTTTGACAAAAACATCCATCTGATTATTTTAATTTTTTTACTGGTTCCTGTGTGAAGTAAACGCAGTCAAGATGTATCTTAACAACATGCATGATTCCTGCAAGCTCACTCCCCCAGTCTAAACATACAGCTGCTGGCTAACTATCGGATTTATTTCACTGGGTCCACATTCAAACAGATGGAACTAATCATAGCTGTCGTTCAAAACCAAATCTCAGATATCAATTTCTCTCTTTTCTTGTTCTGAAAAGAACCTAATTGTAAAAGCAGTCCAGATAATGATATAAAGTTCAGGGCAGTAGAACTGCGTTTGCAGGGTAAGATAACTTTTTCTCATATAAGGTCATAGGTCTGAAAGAGTTAACGATGGAAATTGCATTAACCTCCATGCAGTCCAATGATACCATACAGTCTTGGGTAGGGTGAATGAGGAGCCAGGCAACACAGTTGTCCTGAGATCAAACATCTGATGAGAACAAGTAAGACCAGTACCAGCACTGGCCTATTGCATCCCTGTGTTACTGGGATGCTGCTGGAAGCCACAGAGCTATAGAGGTGACACTAGTTTCTACCTGTGTAACAGGTTCGATTTACATGCTTCAAAAGGTCTGCTCCATCTTTCAGGTTTTTCTCAAGCTTGGTTTACTTTTCTCTCATCCCACACCCAGTCAAGCACTGTGAGCACCACGAGGAAACAGACTCACACAATCAAACTCAGAACAATTGATCCGGACAGAAAACGTCCCCAGGATCTCCGTCAGCTGCCCATAAATGGATGGATTGTCTGTCAAGGCTGGGGCAATTGTATTCTAATTGCTTAGGAAATCTAGGGCCACGAGAGAACAGTCAAAGTGATAGAGTCTGACCTTTAAGGAGCAAAATTAGGAAACATTTTTTGTGCCTAGAGGTTATGGACATTTGGAACTCTCTTCAATTAATGACATCTATCAAACAGACTTTATGAAATAAAGGACACAATTATAAAGAGTCTGCAGCAGCAGAGAGATCTTGGTATATATATGCATTGCTCATTATATCGACAGTATGCTTGTCTTTGGACTTACTAATAGTGGCATACAGTACAGTAGCAGCAAGGTTATAGCGAAGCTGTATAAAATGCTATTTACATCTCACTGGAGTGTTGTGTACAGTTCTGGCTGCAACACTTCAGGAGGGATGTGAACACATTGGAGAAAGTACAGTACAGGTTCACAAGAATGGCTCCAGGGATGAGAAATTTCAATCGTAAGGAGAGACTGAAGAAGTTCGGATTGTCTCCTCGGAGAGGAGAAGGCTAAGAGGAGACTTGATTGAAGTTATTGAAGTTTGAACAGAGCAGAGAGGGAGAAACTATAGCCGCTTGTGAAAGGATTGAGAATGACAGGGTGCAGATTTAAATTTGCATAAGAAGTATATGATAAATAAAAACTTGTTACACAGCAAGTGGTTCAGGTCTGGAATGCACTGTCTGAAAACGTAGTGGGGGTGGGTTCAAAGCGGGTAGTGGATGGTTATTGAAGTAGAGGTAATATGCAGGGTCACAGAATGGCACAAAATCAACTCAGAAAGCCAAGGTATCCATGATGGACTGATTGGCCTCACTTCACACTATAATGATTCTGCAATTAGATGGGAGCTGGCTGATTAGGCCAAAGTCCAAACCTGTAGGCTCAACCCACACATGAGTAATGTTGATAATGTTGTACAGGAAGGTTGTTTGTAGGTTTGGGTGCTTTCTTCAATTCCTTGCCTTCACCTCCCCGTGCTTCCGATGAAGTCTCTCGAGGTGTTCAGTACTTTCCCAAAGGATCCTTCTCCATTATGGGGGGGGGGGGGGCAGCAAGCCGGGGACTCCCATGAGTAGTCAGGTCGCTGACCTCTTTGAGGATGGTTTGAGGAGATCCATAAAACAGTTCTGTTGTCTGTAGGAAGTCTCTGTCACAATTCCAGTGGCTGCTTTGGCAGTCTTGGAGTCAGACCAATGAAGAACATCTCTCTCACAGAGCAGTGATTAACACCTCCACTTGACCATATCGGCCTGAGAGAGGTCACTGCCCTTGGACTGCTTTTCTCGCCACAAGGTTTGCAGGAATTTATGAAAGGACTGCTGATGGTACTTCTCCCATGCGTTCAGCTATCTGTAGTCGTCTCAGAAGGATATAGGAGCATGGTGGTCACAGCCCAGTAAATCATGACTTTAGCCTCAGGTTTGAGTTCCCGGCTAAGAGGCAGATTTAATCTTCATGCTTGGCTCCATCACCAATCTTCCAGGAAGTGGATTTTTACGGGAGTCCAAGACTTCAGTTGGCCTGGAGCTAGGGTTGCTAGCTAGTTAGTAGGCAGGCTGACTTGAAAGCAGGAAATTTAACAGACCTATCCCCTATGCTGTTCTAGCTGGTGATGGGAGAATAATGCCAATATGAATCAAAACACTAGATACCAAAATGTCACAAAATCATCAAACAACGTGAAGACCTCGTAATTGGTATGACCTCAGAAGAAAGAAGATCAAATAATTCAACTACAACTAACTACACATAAATGACACATGGAGACAAAGAAACAGTGAAAGCAGTCCAGAGATGTTTCACTTGACTGATACCAGGTACAGAGGTATTTTCTTATGAGGAAGGTTTAAGCAGGTTTGGTCTATACCTGTTGGAGTTTAGAAGAAAGAGATGTGATCTTATTGAAACATGCAAGATTCTTTGAGGAATTGACAGGGTAGGTATGGAAAGGTTGTTTCCCTTGCGGCAAAGTCTCAGAATAAGATCTCCCTCATTTAAGACAGAGATGAAGAGGAATTTCTTCTCAAAGAGACGAGTGAGTTTGTGGAATTCTTTTTCACAGAAGGTTGCCAAGGCTAGGTTGCTATGTATATTCAAGGTTGGGACAGACAGATTTTCAATCATCTAGGGAATCGAGGGTTGTGGAGCAAAGACAGGGAGGTGGAGTTGAGGGAAACCAGATGAGCTATGATCTCACTGAATAGTGAAACAGACTTGATGGGCTGAATGGCCTAACTCTGCCCCCACATTTGATGGTTTTATGGAGACCAATGATTGTACTTTCTGATTCAAGCCTGGCATAAACACCTTCTTACTTGATAACTGCTCAGGCATCAAAGGCTAAGTGCAGTAAAGGGAGAATTAGAATTTGGACCCATTTTGTTTCTGAGGAGTTGACACATGTGGTGTCAGAACTCTCCTTCACTCTCTGAGAACTGCATGAAGATTTTTTTAAAATGGGAACTGTAACTAGGGAGTTGTAGAGTCATACAGCATGGAAACAGACCCTTCGGTCCAACCAGTCCATGCAGACCATAATTCCTAAATAAGCTAGTCCTACCTGCCTGCGCTCGGTCCGTATCCCTCCCAACATTTCACGTTCATGGATTTATCCCAATGTATTTTAAACATTGTAATTGCACCCACATCCACCACTTCCTCAGGAAGTTCATTTCACTTACAAACCACTCTCTATGTACTAACATTGCCACCCATATATTTTTAAAATCTTTCCCCTCTCACCTTAAAAATATGTTTTGAACTCCTCCACCTTTGGGAAAAGACCTTGGCTATTCACCTTTTCTATGCTCCTTATGATTTTATAAAGCTCTATAAGGTCACCCCTGAACCTCCTATGCTCCAGTGAAAAAAGTTCCGGCCTATCCAACCTCTCCTTATAACACATTCCTAGCAGCATCCCTGTAAATGTTTTCTGAATTCTTTCTAGTTTTTTATTGTTCTTCCAATGCCAGGGCAACCAGAATTCCACACAGTCCTCCAGAACAAGACTCACTAACATCCTACACAACCTCAAAGTGACATCCCAACTCCTATATTCAAAGGTCTGTGCAATGAGGCCCCACAATTTCCTCCCTCCAATATCCTGGGATAACTAAACCGCATATATCCTCAATCCATGGACTCGCTTATCCTTGATCCACGTCCACACTTATGCTAGCATCCGGGGAGTTTTTTGAAGCAATGTGTTGACAGGGAAGGGGACATGACAAGACCTTGTATTGAGGAATAAGCCTGGCCAAGTGATCAAAGTTCCAGTGGGGGAGAATTTTGGGAACAGTTAGTTCCGCACGTTTTATGGTCATTCTGGAAAGAAATAAGATTGGTCCTTGGGTGAAGGTGCTAAATTGGGAAAGCTAATTGCAACATTATTAGGCAGGAACTGAAGAAATTAGCTTGGGCACAGCTGTTTGAGAATAAACCCACATCTGACATATGGGAGCCTATTAAATTCCAGTTGATCAGAGTTCAGGACCAGCACATTGCTGTGAGGATAAGGATGGCGAGATCCGGGAGTCTTGGGTGATGAATGATGCTGCAAGTTTAGTTAAAAAGAGAAAGGAAGCATATGTAAGATTTAGGAAACAGAAATCAAACAAGACCTTTGAGAAATATCAAGAAAGCAGAAAATAACTGAAAAACAAAGAAATTAGGAAGGGTAGAAGGGGCCAGAAATGTGCTTGGCAAGTCAGATTAAGGAGAATTCCAAGACATTTTATACATATATTCAGAGCAAGAATGTCACCAGGGAAGGGATACGTCCACTCAACAGCGAAAGAGTGAATTTATATGTGGAGTCACAGGAAGTGAGTGAGGTCCGTAATGACTTCACATTAGTATTCACCACATGAATGATGGTAAGATCAGGGACGGGCTGAAAATGTGTTGCTGGAAAAGCGCAGCAGGTCAGGCAGCATCCAAGGAACAGGAGAATCGACCTTTCGGGCATAAGCCCTTCTTCAGGATGGTAAGATCAGGGACGGGTATGTTGATATTCTAGGACATTTCGATATGAAGGTGGAAGAGGCGTTGGCTGTCTTGAAAAACATTAAAGTAGCTAAGTCCCAATGGTCTATTGAGATCTATCCCAAGCTACTGAAGGAGACAAGAGAGGAGATTGCTGGGACCTTGACAGAGATCTTTGTACCCTCCTTAGCCCCAGGCAAGGTTCCAGAAGATGAGACAATAGCCAATGCTGTTCCTTTGTTTAAAAAGGGCAACAGGGGTAATCCAAAATATTCGCAGCCAGTATTACATCAGTGATAGGGAAATTATTGGAAAAGCTTCTTAGGGACAGATGTAACTCACATCTGGAGAAAGATTTTCTTATTAGGGATAGCTTTGTGCAGGGAAGATTATGTCTCACAAGATTCATTGAGTTTTTTGAGGAAATTATGTAGATAATTGAGGAGGGTAGAGCAGTGGATGTTGTCTACATGGACTTGATTAATGCATTTGACAAAGTCCCTCATGGTAGGCTGGGCCAGAAGATCAAATTGCACAGAATCCATGATGAGTTGGCAAGTTAGATGCAAAATGGGCTTGGTCATAGAAGTAAATCTACATTGCCAAGTGACACAGCAGTGAATCTGCGCAGTTGCTGTTTCAATTCGTGCATCTCTGGACATCGGAGTGCACCTAGGAAAAATTAACAAACAACGAGATTCACAATTGATCTTGGAGGTACCTGTGTGGGAGAGTTCAAAATGCAGGAACAGATAAGCGCATAGTTTTTAACATGTAACCTGCTGTAAGTCTGCAGTAGTGACTACAATGGGTTCTTTCTTGATTATGTGTTTTATTGAAATCTGTCTCTTCATTAAATTTTAAACATATAAACCGTAAGTATTACGTTAGCCTGGAACATTATTTATTTTTAGAGCAAAGCGATGGTGTTATCTTCTGGGTCTGTAGATTGTTAAGTTGCAAAGATGGCCTTCAGTAGAGAGATATGCTCTTCCTGTCCGATGTGGGAGGTTAGGGAGAGCTTGCGCATTACTGAGGATTATGTCTGCCGTGTCTTGTTTACGAATCCTATCATATTGCATGGATCGCTTGGAGCAGCAGTTAGAGGCAATGAGGAATTTACAAAAGCAAGGGGGTGTGATGAATGGCAGTTATAGGAAGAGAGAAAAGCTGCAGATACAGTCAGGTAGATGGGTTAACTCCAGGAAATGTAGGAGGGGTAGGCAGGTAGTGCAGGAGTCTTCTGTGGCTATCCCCATTTCAAACAAGTATGCTGTTTTAGAAAATGTAGGAGATGATGGACTTTCAGGGGAATGCAGCACCAACAGCTAAGTTTCTGGTATTGAGACTGGCTCCAATGCAATGAGGGGTATGTCGGGTTCCAAGAGGCCAATAGTGATAGGGGACTGTCTAGCCAGAGGCACAGACAGACATTTCTGCAGCCAACAGCGAAAAAGCAGAATGGTGTGTTGCCTCCCTGGTGCCAGGATCAAGGATGTCTCAGAGAGGGTGCAGAATGTTCTCAAAGGGGAGAGGGTCCAGCAGGAGGTCATTGTACACATTGGAACCAATGACATAGGAAGGGAAAAGGATGAGCTTCTGAAGGGAAAATACAGAGAGTTGGGCAGGAATTTAAAAAGGAGGTCCTCGAGAGTAGTAATATCTGGATTACTCCTGGTGCTACAAGCTAGTGAGGGTAGGAATAGGAGGATAGAGCAGATGAATGTGTGGCTGAGGAGCTAGTGCAAGGGAGAAGGGTTCACATTTTTGGATAATTGGAATCTCTTCTGGGGTAGAAGTGACCATGTATTCTTCTGGGGTACAAGGAGGACGGATTGCACCTAATTTGGAAGGGACTGATATACTGGCAGGAAGATTTGCGGATATGGGGGGTGGGGGTGGTGGGGGGGCGCTCGTGGTGGTGGGACCCAGGGAGATAGTGAGGACAGAGATCAATCTGAGACTGGTACAGTTGAGAAAAGAAGCGAGTCAAACAGTCAGGGCAGACAGGGACAAAGCAGAGAACACAGTATGACTGATCAATTAGACTGCATTTATTTTAATGCAAGAGGCCTATCAGGGAAGGCAGATGAACTCAAGGCATGTTTAGAAACATGGGACTTGGATATCATAGCAATTACAGAAATGTGGCTCAGGGATGGACAGGACTGGCAGCTTAATGTTCCAGGATACAAATGCGACAGGACGCATAGAGGAGGCAAAAGAGGAGGGGCGTGTTTTTGATAAATGATAGCATTACAGCTATACTGAGAGAGGATATTCCCAGAAATACATCCAGGGAAGTTATTTGGGTCAAACTGAGAAATAAGAAAGGGATTGTATTATAGATCCCCCAACAGTCACCAGGAAATTGAGTCACAAAGTTGGAAGGAGATTTCAATTCTCTGTAAGAATAATAGGGTGGTTATGGCAGGGATTTTAACTTTTCAAACATAGGCTGGGACTGCCATTGTGTTAAGGGTTTAAACAGAGAGGAATTTGTTAAGTGTGTACAAGAAAATTTTCTGATTCAGTATGTGGGTGTACCTACTAGAGAGGGTGCAAAACATGACCTACTCTTGGGAAATAAGGCAGGGCAGGTGACTGAGATGTCAGTGGAGGAGCACTTTGGGACCAGCGACCATAATTCTATTAGTTTTAAAATAGTGATGGAAAAGGATAGACCAGATCTAAAAGTTGAAGTCCTAAATTGAAGGAAGGCTAATATTAGGCAAGAACTTTCAAAAGCTGATTGGGGGCAGATGTTCACAGGTAAAGGGATGGCTGGAAAATGGGAAGCCTTCAAAAATGAGGTAACGAGAATCCAGGGACAGTATATTCCTGTTAGAGTGAAAGGAAAGATTGGTAGATGTAGGGAATGCTGGATGACGAGAGAAATTGAGATTTTGGTTAAGAATAAGAAGGAAGTATATGTCCGGTATAGACAGGAGAGATCGAGAGAGTCCTTAGAAGAGTATAAAGGCAGTAGGAGTATACTTGACAGGGAAATCAGGAGGGGACATGAGATAGTTTTGGCAAATACAGTTAAGGAGAATCCAAAGGGTTTTTACAAATACATTAAGGACAAAAGAGAGAGAATAGGTCCCTCAAAGATCAGCAAGGCGGCCTTTGTGTGGAGACGCAAGTGATGGGGGAAATACTAAACGAGTATTTTGCATCTGTGTTTATGGTGGAAAAGGACGTGGAAGATATTGAGCGTGGGGAAATAGATGGTGACATCCTGAAAATGTCCATGTTACAGAGGAGGAAATGCTGTATGTCTTGAAACGCATAAAAGTGGATGAATCCCCAGGACCTGATCAGGTGTATACTAGAACTCTGTGGGAAGCTAGAGAAGTGATTGTTGGGCATCTTGCTGAGATATTTGTATCCTCGATAGTCACAGGTGAGGTGCAGGAAGACTGGAGGTTGGTGCCACTATTTAAGAATGGTGGTAGGAAAAGCCAGGGAACAATTGACCAGTTGCTGGTGGTCAGGTTGTTGGAGGGAATCCTGAGGGACTGGATTCAGATGTATTTGGAAATAGGGATAATCAGCATGACATTGTGCGTGGGAAATCATGTCTCATGAACTTGATTGAGTTTTTTGAAGAAGTAACAAAGAGGATTGATGAGGGCAGGAGCAGTAGATGTGATCTATATGGGCTTCAGTAAGGCATTCAACAAGGTTCCCCATGGGAGACTGGTTAGCAAGGTTAGGTCTCACAGAATTAAGGGAGAACTAGTCATTTGGATACAGAACTGGCTCAAAGATAGAAGACAGAGGGTGGTACTGAGGCCTGTGACCAGTGGAGTGCCACAAGGATCGGTGCTAGGTCCACTACTTTTCGTCATTTATATAAATGATTTCGATGTGAGCATAAGAGGTATAGTTAGTATGTTTGCAAGTGACACCAAAATTGGATATGTAGTGGAGAGCAAAGAAGGTTACCTCAGAGTACAACGAGATCTTGATCAGATGGGCCAATGGGCTGAGGAGTGTCAGATGGGTTTAATGTAGATAAATAGGAGGCACTGCATTTTGGAAAAGCAAATTAGAGCAGGACTTATACACCTAATGGTAATGTCCTCGGAAGTGCTGCCGAACAAAGAGACCTTGGAGTGCAGGATCATAGCTCCTTGAAAGTGGAGTCGCAGGTAGATAGGATAGTGAAGATGGTGTTTGATGTGCTTTCCTTTATTGGTCAGAGTATGGAGTACAGGAGTTGGGAGGTCATGTTGCGGCTGTGCAGGACATTGGTTAGGCCACTGTTGATAGACAGAGTGAACAAAATAGAAAATGCTGGAAAAACTCAGCAGGTCTGGCAGCATCCATGGAGAGAAATCAGTGTGACCCTTCTTCAGAACTTTCTGATTTTGTTCTGCACACAACTTCTGTTCTGTTTCTGATTTTCAGCATCCACAGTTCATTTGGTTTTTGGCATACAGAGGGATCTTTGGGTGCAAGTCCATAGCTCCCTGAAACTGGGAACACAAGTGGATAAAGTGGTAAGAAGGTGTATGGCACGCTTGCCAACATTAGTCAGTGCACTGAGTATAAAAATTAGCAAGTTATGTTTCAAATGTGTCAAGCTTTAGTTCGTCCATATTTGGAGTGTTGTGTGTGGTTTTGGTTGCCACACTATCGGAAGGTTGTGGAGGCTTTGGAGAGGGTGCAAAAGAGTTTACCAGGATGTTGCCTGAAGTGGAGTGTATTAGCTATAAGGAGAAGTTGAACAAACTTGGATTGTGTGCGCTTGAGTGGCGGAGGCTGAGGGGCGACCTCATAAAAGTATATAAAATTATGGGTGGTTAGCATTTGTGATGCTAACACCATTGAATTTCAAGTGGCAGAGATTAGTTTGTCTCTTACTGGTGATGATCATAGTCTGGCATTTGTGTGGTGTGAATGTTACTAGCCACTTGTCAGCCCAAGGCTGAATATTGTCCAAATTTTGTTACATTTGAAGATGGACTGCTTCAGTATCTGAGAATTCATGAATGGTGCTGAACATTGTGCAATCATCAGTGATGCCCACTTCTGACCTTATGATGGAGGGAAAGTTATTGAAGAAGCAGCTGAAGCTGGTTGGACCTTGGACAGAGATATCCTGCAGAGAAGTCCTGGAACTAATATCTCCAACAACCACAACCATTTTCCTATGTGCCTGGTATGACTCCAACCACCAGAGAGTTTGCTCTCCTGACTCCCATGATTCTAGTTTTGCCAGAGCTCCTTGATGCCACATTTAGCCAGATGTCAAGGGCTGTCACTCTCCCCTCCCCTCTGGAATTCAGCTCTTTTGTCCATGTTTGAACCAAGGCTGTAATGAAGTCAGGAGCTGAGTGGCCCTGGTGGAACGCAAACTGGGTGTCACTGAGCAGGTTATGGCTGAGCAGATGCTGCTTGATAGTACTGTTGATGATACCTTCCCTCACTTTACTGATGATCACGAGTAGACTGTTGGGCGGTAAATGGCCGGGTTGGATTTGTCCTGCTTTTTGTGTGCAGCACATAGCTGGGCAGTTTTCTACATTGTTGGGTCGATGCCAGTATTGTAACTGTACTGGAACAGCTTGGCTAGGGGAGTGGCAAGTTCTGGAGCACAAGTCTTCAGTACTATTGCCAGAATGTTGTCAGGGCCTGTAGCGTTTGCTGTATCCAGTGTCTCCACCCATTTATTAATATCACATGGAGTGAATCAAATTGTCTGAACACTGCTATCTGTAATGCTGCGGCACACTAGACGAGGCTGAGATGGATCATCCACTTGACACTTCTGGCTGAGGATTGCTGCGAATGCGTCAGCCTAATCTTTCACACTGATGTGCTGGGCTCTTCCGTTATTGAGGATATTTGTGGAGCCTCCTGCTCCAGTGAGTTGTTTATTGTCCACCAACTGGTTGAGGAGGGACTGCAGATCTTAGATTTGATCCGTTGTTGTGGGATTGCTTAGCTCTGTCTATCACTTGCTGCTTATGCTGTTTGGCAAGTTCACCAGTTTGACACCTCAGTTGTAGATATGCCTGGTCCTCCCTCTGGCATGCCCTCCTGCACTCTCCATTGAACCAGAGTCGATCCCCTGGCTTGATGGGTAATGATTGAGGGGGGGAGATGCCAGTCCATGGAGTACAATTCTGCTGTTGTTGATCTGGGTTTTGTTTTAAGAACACTTACTGTATTTTTTATAATCTGATCCTAATTTAAATCCGATAGAAATCTTGGCCCAAGATTTTAGTTTTAATTCCCAAGATCAGTTACGTATATGGTTTGAAATACTGTATGAACAATGATTTGGTTCATGAGCTCATTTCCTTTTGGCAATTTGGCTGTTTTTATCTATAATCCACAGAAATCCCTTTGCAGGTTTCACAATCTTTTTCAGTCTAGTCTTGACCATGTAGCGGAATAATTGTTTTTCTATCAGAGACATATTTAAATAGAGTTAGGTGATTTTCCATCATGTTGCCCACATATAGACTTGCCTTGTGGGATGGCTGGACAGCCTTGAGTTTCTGTATGGGTTAGTCCAAACATTTGCCATTCAGTGGAAGGACAGTGTAATCTCAGGGGGTATACTGAATGGTTGTGGTTATTGATCAGGAGAATTCGACAAGGATTATCCCTCCCTCCTGCTGTGCAACTCAATTCAAGCAATCAAGGTCATTATAACAACCTACGAACCAATGATAAGATAATTGGAATTTGATCAACTCACTGGTCTCAAAAATATTGATTTTCATTTGCCATGTAGTGTGATGTTCTAATGTGGTATATTGTGCTTTGCATAAGGAGGCACTATTTTTAAGGGGGTGAAACATCAGAGCACAGCAAATGGGATCAGGGGTAGGCCATTCGACCCAATGAGCCTCCTGCATATTCGATGATGATGGATTGATTGAATAATTTATTGCCAGGTGTATTCAATGTAAGATACAGTGAGAAGTGTATACCATCGCTGTGCATCGGCGCCATTCATAATAACTTCGGATAAAATAAGAAAGTAAAGCAAGATAACTTAAAGAGATTCCAACACTTCCTTCTCCGCTGCTACAGGCTTGTCTCCCCATGCCATGCCGGTGCCAGAGCCCCCATCCCCCCGCTCCAGGATTCCCAGCCTATGCCATGCCAGCAACAGGGACCCACTCCACATGGAAGGCCCACTCCAGGCTTCACAGGCCAGCGTGGCTCTGCAGGCACCCTGCCTCTGAAGATACTGCTGCTCCAGACCCCATTGAAGCTGCCTTCCCGCTAAAGAGCTCTCATTATCAGCTACATTTGAGAAAGAAACTGATCGTCCAACTCAGCATCCTGTTTCCAATTTCTCCCCGTACTATTTTATCCCCTTAGAATTAAATCTAACTCCTTCTTGAAAACATTCAAAGTTTTGGTCTCAATTGCTTCCTTGAGAATTCCGCAAGCTCCTGACTCCCTGGGTGAAGACATTTCTCCTCAGCGTAAGTCCGAAGTGGCCTACCCTGTATACTTAGGCCATATCCCCAGGTTATGCACTTTCCACTTCCTGTGTTTACCCTGTCTAGTCCTGTTTGAATTTTATCGGTTTTGATGGGAATCCCCCTCATTCTTCTAAACTCCAGTGAATTTAATCCTAACCAATCTGTCAGCCCTGCCACATGAGGAATCATTCTGGTATACCTGTGTTGCACTGCCTTCATAGCCATAACTTCCTTTCTAAGATAAGGTAGGATGGTTGGATTTCAGCAGGGCACTGGCAGAATTGGAGGTAAATTCAAGTATTGAGATATGCTCCACATCTTCAGAACCATTCCACACCTTTAATATGCTGCGCCCCCCCCCCCCCCCCCCGACCAACAGAAATCCTACCAATTCCCTTCTTGAGGTTGATGGGCTGTTGAGACCCAATTCCATTGCACCCACCCACAGCCCCAAACCCATGCAGAACTTACCCTGTTTCTCAAAACCTGGATCCTGGGAATGGTTGGCATTTCTACTCTGATTCCAGCATGTGTTTCCAACACTTCAGCTCTCAACCTGACAGTCTCTGTTAGCAGTGAGAAAGTATGGCCTAATATTGTTGAACCTTTTGTGTAATGATGCTGTACTCTTGCCATGCCTCCTCTAATTTGGGCTTTTGTTGAAGTGTCTGACTGCGTAGTTGTGGATCCCTTGTGTACTTCTGGTCTCTGATGGTGCTATAGATTCATAGAGTCATACAACAAGGAAACAGACCCTTTAGTTCAACTCATTCATGCCGACCAGATAACCTAAATTAATCTAGTCCCATTTGCCAGCATTTGGCCCATATCCCTCCAAATCCTTCCTATTGACATACTCATCCAGAAGCCTTTTAAATGTTGTAATTGTAACAGCTTCCACCACTTGCTCTGGCAGCTCATTCCATACACACACCACCCTCTGTGTGAAAAAGTTGCCCCTCAGGTCCCTTTTAAGTCTTTCCCCTCCCACCTTAAACCTATGCCCTCGAATTTGAGACTCCCCTATCAGGGGACAAGTTCTGGAATTCCCTTTTTCCATCTTTTTCTTTTCCCTGACTCATTCTTTGAAACCTACTTCTTCAACTGAAATTTTGGGCTGGATTTTCAGCAAGGAGATGTGTATCAGGTGCTGGGAATTTTAGACCCTTTCCACCAACTACAATTCCGTCTCTGTCCCAAAGGAGCCCACCCATCCTATTTTCCTGTCAGGGTGGAGGCCATGGGCTGGAACTGGGAAAATGGTGAGGTTGGCAGGGTACAGTATGTTTATTGGGATATTGGCCTAGTTGTATTGATAGCCAAGAGTCCTTATTACTCCTTCTACTCACTTACCTCTCAATCATTCCCCATATTCCTTCATATCCATTCCATACCTTCATGCCCACATCAACCTTTTCTGCACCATCCCTGCCCTTTCCAATGCCCCATGCATCCTTCATGCTTCCCAGTCATCCTCCTTATTCATACTTTCAGTATTTACTATGTCCAGAACCAATGGCTGTTGGCAAGTCTTTTTAATACTCCAGAAACTGACAGCATTAAAGCAAATAGACTTGGAAAATTTACTTTCAAAACAACCTTATTAAAGTATCAGAATTCACATCCCGCACCTCCGCCCTCAGACATCTCGTCCACATCCCGCACCTCCGCCCTCAGACCCAACCCCTCCAACCGCAACAAGGACAGAACGCCCCTGGTGCTCACCTTCCACCCTACCAACCTTCGCATAAACCAAATCATCCGCCGACATTTCCGCCACCTCCAAACAGATTGGACATTCAGAACATCTCTGCATCTCTGTCTTTTTGCACATTCAGAATTTACAGATTCACTGTGGTCCTGGCTTGCTATTCCTCTTAGCAAAGATAAACACCAGGCACCTTATCATGTTTCTTTGCAATGAATGGGTAAGGGGTAGCCATCTTGCTGTATGGCACCATGCTACATCAATATCACACCTGCACCATGTGCTAACAGCTTATGTGGTAAACACACTGCATGTAATTCAACTAAATGGCCTTAACCACAGTCAGTCGTGGGAGTTTGTGTATTGTATGTTAAGGATGGGGAGGGTTATCAGGGGCCATTGATGTGGTGGGAAAGTTGGGTACGTGAAATATGAGATTTGGAGGTAGCTTGTTGTGATGTAGAAGTTACAATTAACTTACAATGGTGAGAGACAATGGACGTGCGTGGCACAAGGTATGAAAGGATGGGTTCGTGATAATGGATGGTCACCGACATCACCCCCACCCTCCTCTAGCTTATCTCTCCACGCTTCAGGCTCTCTGCCTTTATTCCTGATGAAGGGCTTTTGCCCGAAACGTCGATTTCGAAGCTTTTCGGATGCTGCCTGAATTGCTGTGCTCTTCCAGCACCACTGATCCAGAATCAGATAATCACAGCCAATCACAATGTCAATGACAAAAAGCTTGAATCAACATTATTGGGTGGCATGGTGGCTCAATGGTTAGCACTGCTGCCTTATGGTCCCAGGTTCAATTCCAGCCTTGGGCAACTGTCTGTGTGGAGTTTGCACATTCTCCTCGTGTCTGCGTGTGTTTCCTCCGGGTGCTCCGGTTTCCTCCAACAATCCAAAGATGTGCAGGTCAGGTGAATTGGCCATGCTAAATTTCCCACAGTGTTAAGTGCATTAGTCAGAGGGAAATGGGTCTGGGTGGGTTACTCTTCAGAGGGTTCGTGTGGACTAGTTTGGCCGAAGGGCCTGTTTCCACACTGTAGGGAACCTAATCTCAACAAATCTCTTCTGTAAATATGCACACGGGCATTGCAAAAGAATTTTTCGATAAAGATCAGGTTATTACAAGGATGGGAAGCTATCAGTCAAACAAAGCTAATGCTCCCTGTACATAGTGCCAATGCGATCAGATGGGTTCATTCATTCTTGAAGCTCAGCCAGGCATTCATATTCAGGTTGTCTGGGGGAAAAAAACAGGTTAAAAGTGGATAAATCCCCATGACCTGATCAGGTGTACCCAAGAACTCTGTGGGAAGCTAGAGAAGTGATTGCTGGGCCTCTTGCTGAGATATTTGTATTATCGATAGTCACAGGTGAGGTGCCGAAAGACTGGAGGTTGGCAAACGTGGTGCCGTTGTTTAAGAAGGGCGGTAAAGACAAGCCAGGGAACTATAGACTGGTGAGACTGACCTTGGTGGTGGGCAAGTTGTTGGAGGGACTCCTGAGGGACAGGATGTACATGTGTTTGGAAAGGCAAGGACTGATTCGGGATAGTCAACATGGCTTTGTGTGTGGGAAATCATGTCTCACAAACTTGATTGAGTTTTTTGAAGAAGTAACAAAGAAGATTGATGAGGGCAGAGCAGTAGATGTGATCTAG